>NC_034192.2:39229689-39349689 GCF_002021735.2 Oncorhynchus kisutch
CTCTCTTTCCCCGTGTCTCTCTCTCTCTCCCCCCCTGTCTCTCTCTCTCTTTCCCCCGTGTCTGTCTCTCTCATCCCCCGTGTCTCTACCTCTCTCTCTCTCCCCCTGTGTCTCTTCCCCCATGTGTCTCGCTCTCTTTCTTCCCCCCATGTCTCTCTACCTCTCTCTCCCCTGTCTCTCTCTCCCCCTGGTGTCTCTTCACCCCCGTGTGTGTCTCTCTCTTCCCCACGTGTCCCTCTCCCTCTCTTCCCCCCTGTGTCCCTCTCCCTCTCTTACCCCCGTGTCCCTATCCCTCTTCCCCGTGTCCCTCTCACTCTCTCTCTCTTCCCCCGTGTCCCTCTCTCTCACTTCCCCGTGTCCCTCTCTCTCTCTTCCCCCCTGTGTCTCTCTCTTCCCCCTGTGTATCTCTCTTCCCCCATGTCCCTCTCCCTCTCTCTCGTCCTCCGTGTCCCTCTCTCTCTCTTCCCCCTGTGTCTCTCTCTTCCCCCGTGTCCCTCTCCCCCGTGTCCCTATCCCTCTCCCCCTGTCTCTCTCTTCCCGGTGTCCATTTCTATTCCCCCCATCTCTCTCTCTATCTTCCCCCCCGTCTCTCTCTCTCCCTCTTCCCCCCAGTGTCATTCTCCTTCTTCCACACCGTGATCCTCTCCCTCTCTTCCCCCACTTGTCTCTCTCCTTCTCTTCCCACCCATCTCTCCCTGTCTCTCTCCCCTTCTCTCTCTTCCCCTCGTGTTTCTCTCTCTTCCCCCCGTGTCTCTCTCTCTCTCTTCCCCCCGTGTCTCTCTCTCTTCCCCCCTGTCTCTCTCTCTCTTCCCCGTCTCTCTCTTCCCCCACGTGGGCCTCTCCCTCTCTTCCCCAAGTCTCTCTCTCTTCCCCCGTGTCTCTCTCTCATCCCCCGTGTCTCTACCTCTCTCTCTCCCCATCTCTCTCTCAACCCTGTGTCTCTTCCCCCGTGTGTCTCGCTCTCTCCCTTCCCCCCCATGTCTCTCTACCTCTCTCTCTACCCCTGGTGTCTCTTCACCCCTGTGTGTGTCTCTCTCTTCCCCACGTGTCCCTCTCCCTCTCTTCCCCCCTGTGTCCCTCTCCCTCTCTTACCCCCGTGTTCCTATCCCTCCCCCCGTGTCCCTCTCACTCTCTCTCTCTTCCCCCCTGTGTCTCTCTCTCTTCCCCCTGTGTCTCTCTCTTCCCCCGTGTCCCTCTCCCTCCCTCTCTCTCTCTCTCTCTCTCTCTCTCTCTCTCTCTCTCTCTCTCTACCTCCGTGTCCCCCTCTCTCTCTTCCCCTGTGTCTCTCTCTTCCCCACGTGTCCCTCTCCCTCTCTTCCCCCCTGTGTCCCTCTGCCTCTCTTACCCCCCGTGTCCCTCTCCCCGGTGTCCCTATCCCTCTCCCCCTGTTTCTCTCTTCCCCCTGTGTCTCTCTCTTCCCCCGTGTCCCTCTCTCTCTCTTCCCCCGTGTCTCTCTCTCTTCCCCCTGTGTCTCTCTCTTCCCCCGTGTCCCTCTCCCTCCCTCTCTCTCTCTCTCTCTCTCTCTCTCTCTCTCTACCTCCGTGTCCCCCTCTCTCTCTTCCCCCGTGTCTCTCTCTTCCCCACGTGTCCCTCTCCCTCTCTTCCCCCCTGTGTCCCTCTGCCTCTCTTACCCCCCGTGTCCCTCTCCCCGGTGTCCCTATCCCTCTCCCCCTGTTTCTCTCTTCCCGGTGTCCCTCTCTCTTCCACCTTCTCTCTCTCTTCCCCCATCTCTCTCTCTCCTTCTTCCCCACCCATCTCTCCCCTTCTCTCTCTTCCCCTGTGTCCTTCCCCTGTCCTTCTCCCCCTCTCTCTTCCCCCCATGTTCCTCTCTCTCTCTTCACCTGTCTCTCTCTCTCCCTCTTACCCCAATTTGGTAAAGTGGAGAGTTGGGCCAGTAACCAAAAGGTTGCTAGATCAAATCCTCTGAGCTGACAAGCTATAATAAATATGTTGATCTGCCCCTGAACTAGGCAGTTAACCCACTGTTCCTAGGCTGTCATTGTAAATAAGAATTTGTTCTTAACTGACTTGCCTAGTTAAACAAAGTTGAAATAATACATGTTATGTGAGGTGCTATACAAATTCAACAGTCACAAGATAGGGAACTGTAGGCTACTGTTCAGATGGGTTAACTGAAAACTTGTTTTCATAGCCTTAATTAAAATGTATTTGGGCTAGGGGTCAGTATTTTGATGTTTGGATGACAAACGTGTCTAAAGTAAACTGCCTGTTACTCAGGCCCGGAAACTAGGATATGCATATAATTGGTCGATTTGGATAGAAAACACTCTGAAGTTTCTAAAACTGTTACAATAATGTCTGTGAGTATAACAGAACTGATATGGCAGGCAAACACCCGAGGAAAATCCATCCAGGAAGTGGGATTTTTTATTGTGTGTGAGTGGTTTTCCATTGAAAGCCTGTTGACTATTCAAGGGGTTAGCACCCAGATTGCCGTTTCTATGGCTTCCACTAGATATCAACAGTCTTTAAACATGGTTTCAGGCTTGACAAAAATGACAAAGAATAAGACCTTTTGGTAAGTGGTCTATGGAATCATGCAGTACTAGTTTGCACTCTCTTTGTTTTTTTCCCTTTCTGTTGAATACGCTATTGTCCGGTTGAAATATTAGCGATTATTTAGATAATTGACAACCTGATGATTAATTATAAACAAAACAAAAAATTATTGATGAACTTTACCGGTACTATTAGGATGTATTCGTCTGCATGTTTTGACCGCCTTTGAGCAGGTGGATTACTGAACAAACTGCGCCAACAAAACAGTTTTTGGGATATAAAGAGGAGCTTTATCAAACAAAACAAACATTTATTGTGTAGCTGGGACCCTTTGGATTGCCAACAGAGGAAGATCTTCAAAGGTAAGTGATTTATCGCTATTTCTGACTTTCGTGACTCCTCTGCTTGGTTGGAAAATGTTTGTATGCTTTTGTAAGCGGGGCGCTGTCCTCAGATAATCACATGGTATGCTTTCGCCGTAAACCCTTTTTGAAATCTGACAAAGCAGCTGGATTAACAAGAAGTTAACATTTTAACCGATGTATAACACTTGTATTTTCATGAATGTTTATTATTACTATTTGTGTCATTTGAATTTGGCCCTCTGCAATTTCACCGGATGTTGTCGAGGTGGGTCCTTGCCTAGAGGTTTTAATATTAATATTTTAATGCAGTATTAATCATTACTTGCAGTAAAATTATACATCAAATGTCGGCCCTTCCCCCCAGTGTCCCTCTTTCTTTTAGCATGTTGAGAGAATGTGAATGCGCAGTTAGATACCATCTGTAGAGGTGCTATCTTTATCAGCATCATAAAAGCTGATCGTATTTCAGCTACATAAAATATGCATCCAGGCCGAACTGAAATATTATCAGAAACATGTTGGATCGTTTTCACAGCTTTCTATTTCCTTACAACCTGTTGAACTGATTGTATTTGGAAATGTTGCACGGAAAATCTTTCCCGTGTTTTTTTGTTTTTCTGTTATTGCATTTTCTTCCCGGTCCCTAAACGTCTTTGCAAAGATGACCAAGAGAACTTTACCGATGTCAACTATAATCAAAGCATTCATTTTTATCGATTTTTGACATTATGCTGGTGAGCAAGGTTTTATTTAGTCTTCGAGGGCTACATATGACAGAAGAGAAGCTGCATGCAATTATAGATGATAAAAATGGTAAACAAACATCTAACATCAGACAAAAAACAATCCTGCACCCCCAGTAAAATAAATTGTTCTGACCTACAGTGCATTTTCTGTATTAGCGGGTTAGGGTTGGGTGGGGGCCTCAGATTTTCTCATATAGTCGGGCTGTTGCGGATGGGTTATTAGCAATTGTGGGCAAAAAGCTGACCCATGCACCACTATCCAATACTGTATAAAGGGGGAGCAATCCTCTGATTATAATGAGGTTGGCAACATGCAATCCAGCTAGACAATGTTGAAGGGCATGCGCCATATTTTACAATGGCTGCTTTTCCTGTTCCGTTGGTGTCTGGTTTGGATTGTTTATATTGAAGGATTTGTTACCTAAGCATGCTTTTTGATGTTGAGCAGATGGGTTGCAATGATCGGTTTCTGTTTCTGGTAATCACTCAAAACCATGAATAAAGGTGAATTATGTAATATTTTAATGTGCAAATAGGGAGGGAACACGATTACAATGAATACAAATGAGTTGTTTATTTTGAAATAAAATAAAAGTTTGTTTCAATCATTGAAATGTCTGTCACAACTGATAGCATCCTTCTCCCACTTTGGGAATCCCAGGTCCTAGCACCCCAGACAGAATTTTAAGAATCAGAGGGCCGTTAATTGGAAATGCCGAGCCAAAATAATTAGTGTACCAACTCCGACAGCATCCAGATATTATTATTTTTTTACGCTTCCAGTTTGGCACTGATCTGCCAGTCTTGGGTGGTGGTTGTAATGGTAAACCACAACATTGCATCATCTGTCGGATTTAAATCAATCTGTACGGATTTGTGCTGACAAATCGTCAGTATCACCACAATAGCTTAATGCCAGCCAAAAAAGAGAGCCCAAGGTATTCGTTAAAGGCCAGTTAGATTGTGAATGATGAAAAAGAAACATAAATATCTGGATATAGTCTAAATTAAGGGCATGGATGAATAGAGGGAAATACTGTACAGGCATAGTGACATAGTGGAAAGATAGACACTGGTACGAGACCTAATCTGTGACCAACAAATACCGCTCCTGTATCAAATACATTCAATTCATGAATTATAAGATACTATACTTGTGTCCATTACTAGCAAAGCATTGGTATGATCAAGAATCCTGCCAAGCATGACAATTTGGGGTTGTGATGATATTGGAACGTGAATGTTACCCATATACTTCCTGACACCATTTTTTGGATCAAATAGCTCCCTAAGCACAGTCTTTGACCCTGGACGGCTGTATAATTTTATGTTTATCTATTAAATAGCATTGTAATGACTTCAGTAAGTCTTTCAGGGTTATTGTGACCTCCTTAACATCAAAGCCATTACACTTCACACTACATGGTGGAAAGAAATGCCTCTCCAGTTGCTGTGACTTCTCAAGCCCCTCTAGGACAGCTGTAGCTCTCTGAATGTTATGAGGAGGGGAAGGAGGGATATGTTTTGTTGTCTCTTCACGGATTCCTCTGAGATTAGGAGCACGCTCTCTCACATTATGGCTTTGAAAATTAGGTTGGGGATTACTAATTGGATTAAAAGGGTCTGGTGACATAATATAAATTGAGCTTTTACTGTTTTAGACTGAGAACGCCCTGTTTTGAGAGTATGTATTTCGTTCTTCTATTCCAAAAAACGAAATGGTAAACGAAAAAATAAATTCTTAGACAAAGTACAATGATGTTTTCAAAATGATACATTTTGCCATGTTAAATGGGATGGATCCGAAATTCCAGAATGCCACCCTCTCGATCTGGGCCCAGTTTGGAAAAGAAAGTAAGTCTATCTGGACCTCGCCTATCGGATAAGATGAAATGAATAGAAGTAGAATGAATAGAGCAGACAAATTGTTGACTTGAATGGCGACCCCCATTCTATTCATTCTATTTCTATGCATTTAATCCTATCCGATAGTCGAAATCCGGATAGATAACTTTTGAAAAACTGGGCCCTGGTGACTGTCAACGAATGTAAGAGGACACCCTGGAACAAATGTCAATGGTGCTGTGGGATGTGGTACTGTGGGTTATTCTTCGCCCACCCCACCCCATTGGCGTAATCAGCCCACTGAGAAAAAAAGTTGTTTTGGGGCAGTGGCAGCAGATTGTATTTCTCCAGGCCTAAACAGAGGCCTCTTTGTTGCCCCTAAGAATGGCTTTCACGTAGCAATTGTGGAGGTAATTCCAGAGCAGTGCCCCATGGGTTTTCCTCCGAATCGTGACCTGCAATCAGAAAAACCTCTCGGCCACTCTTCCCTGAAGCATCAGTCTGTGAGAAAACACTGCAATAATGGGTTTACATTACTCAAGAGGATCGTTTTTTATTTTAAAGCAGGAAGCAAAGGGAATTAAGATTGTTGCAAAGCTGAAAATGATTTTTCATTATGATTAGTCAAGATTGTAAAAGCAGATTTTTTCTGAAATAGATTAACAATTGGTCACAGTAACAGTGTTGCAGCACTATCAAAACACCATGATGATTTCCCATCATAATCTTTGATTTGGTTAATTGACATTGAGTCAACATCTAGTTGATTATGATTCAAACATACACAAATTCTAACACTGTAGCATTTTTGCATGTTGTTCATGACTCCTGACCAACAGATGTTAGTAATAAAAACCTATTATTTTAAATGTAACCTTTTATTAACTGGGCAAGTCAGTTAATTAACAACGTAATCTTATTTACAATGACACCCTACCCCAGCAATTGTGCATCACCCTACAATTGTGCATCACCCTACGGGTTCCCCGATTTGAACCAGGGACTGCAGTGCTGCCTCTTGCACTGAGATGCTGTGCCTTAGACCACTGCACCAGTCGGGAGCCAGAGTCCCAGTGTATTAAAAAACGTGACATTTTCTGTGTTTTACGTGTATATAATTTCCACACTGTGAGATTTGAATAATACTGTGAAAATAATAATGCCCTATTAGTGTAAAGCATGAAACACCGAGAATCTCACTGCCCGATAGACCTCCGACCCGGTATCGACAAACCTACAGTTTCGCAATTCTCGTCAGTGGCCAACAACTTTACTTTGAACCAATCAGAGAGCCCGAACCCCCCATGGGGGAGCCAACAGGAGTGACAACAAAACTTTTTTTTTTTTAAATAAGGCATTTTCTCCATACAGTACCTCTACTGATGAGCCAGTCGCACTTCACATGCAATGTAGGCTATGGGATGGATGGTAGCTAGCTAAGTGCACAGATGCAATGCACACAACACTAAATACTTCCTTCAAGCTAGCCAACCACTGTAGCTAGTGTTGACATTATAATTAAATCACAATGGATTAGCTAGTTTCTGTGAAACATCTGCTTGTGTTAGCTGCCGAGTTAGTGCAGTGTCCTTAGCTAGCTATGTCGTGCTAGCTAGTGAATATGCTAACTTTAGCTAGATATTTAAACATTTGGCTATGGCTGGTGTAACAGTATAACTTCAGTCCCTCTCCTCACCCCTACCTGGGCTCGAACCAGGGACTCTCTGCACACATCAACAACTGACACCCACGAAGCATTGTTACCCTTCCCTCCACAAAAGCCACAGCCCTTGCACAGCAAGGGGAGCAACTACTTCAAGGTCTCAGAGCGAGTGACGTCACCGATTGAAACGCTATTAGCGCGCACCCCGCTAACTAGCTAGCCATTTCACATCGGTTACACTGGCACTATGGGATTATGGAGAGTGTATTCAATTATTTCTTCATCATCTTGCTAGGTAGTTATCTAGGCCATCTGGCTAGTATCAACAAGGGCTGTCCACAAAATAGCAACATTAGCACAACTAGCTAGCCAACATTGGAATCAAGACCATAAGCAACACACACGGATATGCATTGCCAAACAACGCTACTGTCACCTTCTGATTTGGAATATTTTAACAAGGCTGAGTGGCTGACGACTTCAAGGTCTTTGCCGTGAGAACTTAATTGAGATGGACTGCCGACACTGTTCAGAGGTGCTGAGTACTGTCGGCAAGCAAACGTTTGACAATCCTACCAGTGTGTCTGAGCTTTAAGATTTTGACATTTCAGCCTGTTTGAAGTTAGTTAATAGAGCAATAAGAAAGAGAGTTCCAGAACTCTCTGCCAATAACAGCTCGTTTTTCCCTCGCCACTCAGACCATTCCCAGAAAGTCCTAGAAAAATTATTGATTGAGAAATTGCTCTTTGCTAAGAAGCTTTTTATTTTTTTTTTTATAAAAAAAAGGTACTTACTTGTTACCCAGAAAGGATTTGATCTTGAGATAAAAACGGCTTTTAATAGGCTAATGGGTTATGCATTTGGACCACTGGGTAATCTTGAGTGGTAGTACATGGATGACTTTTGACAGTACCTTGGATGAACTGTGCACTGTGCACTGCAGGATAGAATAGTGCAAGGGAGGAGGTGTTTTGGGGGGAACATGTCTGAGCGTGCCTGTGTAAGAGGGGAGAGAAGTAGATGGGGAAGGAGGGGGAGGTACAGTGCTGAAACTCCCACCCTTGCTCCGGTGTGCTCCCCTCCATTCAGGATACATTCCTGGAGCACCACACCCTAGATCATTGTAATGAAAATTCCTGTCCCCATGCCTAAGGGATCCAGTTGCTGCTGATCCTTTTGCAGAGCATCACCCGATCCCAGGGGCCTGCCGAGGTTATGACTGTGGTCCTGCCAATGATTGGAGCTGGGGGGTGGGGTGGGGAGAGACCTGGGTTCATGTCAGACTCTTCACTTCTTCCTCCTTCTCTCCTTCTCTGGCCCCTTGCTCAGACTTGCATTGATTGAGTGCTTTTTCTTTGTGGCATTTCCTTTCTCCCCTGATAGGCTAATGATTTAATGGCCAACACAAAACACAGAAGTGTAAACACGTCATTAGGTTTACTTATAGCCTGTATACACTATGCATTTCTTATGTTGAAGTATGCATTGGAGAGTTTTTTAAATATGAAGCTATGAGTGGTCATTTTTTTAACGTACTCTTAATGTTATAAGGTACAAGCTTTTAACCATATCTACAACACTATGCAGCTCCAGTTACAAACCCCTTTTTTTGGGTGGGAACCTTCAGAGAGGGAATTTGATCTGCCATTGCAGCCCAAACACTGGAGAGCTTCTAATGATTCAGTCTGAGTGGGAACCTAGCATCTTCTATGACCTCTGAATGACCTCCGAGGCGATATGTGATTCGCCAAAGCCACCCCAGGTCTCCTGTCATATGACAAGAGGTTGTTTGCCAATTGGTCCAGCTTTGGGAGGCAAAGATGTGGCGTGAGAACTGACAGGTGAGGGGGACAAGAGACATGGATCTGCATCCACCATTACAACCTCCACCACTAGCAACTGCAACTGTTTATCTTTCCATATCCGAAATGCCCGGTTGCCATTGGTTGTGTCCCAGCCCCTTTGGCACACACTCTTATCTCAGTTTAAATATCCTGTTACTTCCCCTCTCACTGAGGCACAGAGATATGTCATTAACAGCCGTATACTATCTCCCCTCCTGGCTTCCTTCCTGTGTGTGTGGTGATGGATTGATTTTCTCTGACTAGGTCATTTCATCTCCATGCTGGCCTTTGGTGCCCAGGGTCAAATCTCTCCCATACCTCAGTACAACAGACCATTGCCAAAAGTCAGCTATGGCAAGTGTCAGAACCAATCAATTCAAACACTTCCTTTTTGTTGCCCTCTAGACCGGCTAAAGGGGTTTTGTTGGATAAGGTGTATTTCTGAAATAGTCATACATGTCTCTGTCAACAACGCTTCTGGGATGAGTGTAGTAAAACTAGTCTAGAGAACTATTAACTAGCGAACCTTGTCAAAAGTGCACGGAAACAGTTAGCTAACGTCACACCTTCAATGGATCATTATTGAAGTATACCATCATTATCCACACGTTATCCAAATCACAAATGGTACTGATGGCAGTAGCCAGATTCTGATTATATTCATCATACAGGGGTCATAGTCCTGCAATACAGCTGTGGGGAATGGAGCAGTCTAATATTGCACATTTATCTTGAAGTATGACGTTCTCTCAACACCCTACTCTTCCTCAGCTTTGCGTTATGATTGTATTACATATCCGACCCCATAGGAGTTTTGCTGCACGTCTCTATCGGAGACACTTCTCCATTCTACAGATGCCCTGGAGTTGAACTCTGGGAGAAAGTCAATAGTAGAGAATGGGCTATGCAGGCCTTTCCTCCTCTTTCAGCTGCCCTAATGATGTTGTGCTGTCCACAGCTGTTTCACAGTGACAGGTGTGCAAGTGGGAGCAGACTGCAGTCCGTTCAGACAAGAGGAATGCCAAAAACAAGACTGAAAGAGAGGAGACGGGTGCACAGCGAGGGGAGAAATGTATATCTGCACGAGATATGCCTGCCCTGTAGCTATGGCATTGCAGGATATTCCATTGAAAGTATCAAGCCACCTGGCCATCAGGGTAAATATGATATTGACGTGGGTCCCAGCCAGCCCCTAGGCTCAAGTCATTTGGTATCATTCGACAATTTCATGCAGTATTATAGTCAAGATGCTTGGACAAAAACTTGTCTGGATTGTGTTCTGAGACAGCGACATAGCCAGCATGTCTTAGAAACACATGACAGGTCAGACTCCAACTGATGGAAATGCCATAGCGGGATCATTTCCTGTTGGGTCTTTACAACGAGACAAAAATCTCCTGAAAGCTCCAGTGGAAGGTTTTCATTAATTATTTGTAACTTTAAAAAGCTTGTTGGTTCCAAAACATATTTGGATCACTTTGTGACCAACATTCAAATGTGGGACAGCAGTTACCCTGGTAGTTATCCATTTATACCATTTATGGTGTTTTAAAATTACAGGCAGGTTTCTTAGCTGCTCTGCCTTGCCTGGCTTGGTTTATAGAAAAGACCATGAAACACAAAATGGCACATCTTTAATTCAGAAAATGATTAAAAGACGAGGGAGAGATGGTAGAAGCTGTAGCCCCAAAGCGAGGCCTCTGTTCTCCTGCACCCGGCACCCCTGGCTAATATTAAAGCCGGTCGTATGTGGTAAATATTAGCTTTCCTCTCTGATGTTGACAGTGTGTGATTTTCCACACACACGGAACAAAGGTCTGTGATATCACAAGCTCGCCTTTCCTCTCAGACTGAATGGAAGCAGATCATTCTGCTCTGGGGGAAATTATAGGCCTGCTAAATACCCTACAAGAGAACTCGGTAGTGGTTTACTTGAAGCCAACAGGTATAATACATTATAATGCATATAAGGCTTTTCACAAGCACATATGATCATATGGTGCAACAGGAGGATCTGCAATCCACAATTACTATTTGTTTACTTTGGAAGGCTTAACTTTTACTCTGTTATATTATCATAGCATCCTTCTCATCCCTTATGGAGCTAAAGCTCTGGCTCCATATGTTGCCTATTCCTGATTCCTTTCAAGATTCAATAACTCAGATAAACATGGAAACATACGTGAAAAATGAATCACTCAGGTGTAAACGTATGACACCCTCTGTTGGCGTTGGTTTATGGCAGGAGAAGGGGGAAAGGTCAGCTCCTTAAAAAGATACGTAACATACTTTAGAAGGGTCTAACAATAATGGCCACTGTATCTTTAAAGGCAAACCAGCAGCCGTATAAATAATAAGAGCTCTCTGGCTTCTCCAATTGTCCGAGTGGCAGTCGCCCCCCCCCCCCCCCCCCCTTCCCTCTTGGCCTGCCAGTGTGGTTTCCCTTGGCTGACTGATAATAACAGACACAAGAATCCTCTTATCCCTTTCTCTCTCCAATGAAATGAGTAATTTCTTTGCCAGGCCCGGTAGCTGGAATGTGGCCAAGAGATACCCTGCTATTTATTGCCCGTTTCCACCCAGAGGGAGCTTGGGAAGTATTTTAAAGGAGCCCAACACTTCCTGCTTGACTTAGCATCCCACAGGACACAGCAATGTTTGGATTAGACGATTAATGTTTGCATTCCCCTCGCTGCCTAGATCTATTTTTTTCCATCGATCCCACAGGGGGCCTGACGAGCTTTATGTCCATCTCCAGGGGTTCATATGTACAGCGTTTATGGCCACATGTACATTCACGCACACAAACACCGTCTTGTGAAACACAAACAAACAGATATGCATAAATGAACTAATGAAGTCACACAGCCGTGCGATGGTGTAGACTTATATACTTTAATGCTGAATGGGTCATTTGTATAATAATCCCACTCACTAAGTCAAGTTTCACTAGCCCAAGGTAAGGGGAAGTTGCAGTCAACTGTTCCCATTCTTTCAATTGACAAGAGTTAGTCAATCTTATGGTGTATCCTCATTAATCAAGATGTAAATGTTGCATACATTTTATTGAGCCTTTTTCCCATAATCTTGACCTGGGGTCACTGTTATATAGCCTATTCAGTAGTCACATCAGAGTACACACACACACACCCACACCCACACACACACACACATACACACACACACACACACACTTTTGAATCCAAAACATTCCTTCAGCTCAAGTTCAGACACATCCCTCTAATAGAGTGTTTTGTACATTTATTCATGGATCTGCTTTGGAATATGGCTGCTTTATCATTCTGTTACTTGTTAGTGTTTTTGCTGCTGTGCATATGCATTGTCCTTCCAGCGTCTGCTTGGAACTGCAAAATTGTAATTTAAATGGCTTTTGACAACTTCTAATCCTCCGGAGGCACATAAGTCATACAAAAGGAGCTCCAAAAGTATCCAGCAACTCCACAGAGCAAAGAGGAAGTTTTAAATCCCAGGCTGCCCCTGAATAGCGCTGAGGTGACTTATTAATGGAGAGCCCTTGATCCACAGTGATGGACTCAGGTGGTTGGAAGCAGCAATTATGCAGAAGGACAAAGGGCTAAGCTTATTCTAGTAGCCATTCTATAGGGCTTTCTTATTGTTGCAGAGGTAATACAGCGGCAGGAGTATTTCCAAGAAGCCAGCTGGTAAAGGCTGTTGTATGGCAGACTTTTCTATGACGGTATCCATGTTAGGACATCATCTAAAATGGTAAAGTCAGATTTGGAATGATTTCACATCCCTCTGCCATCAACGCAACATGACGTGGATAAAAACATTGCCTCTGTTTTAAGACCTAATGTGGTTGGTCCCTTCACCTGTGGACATGGACTTCTCTCAGCTTGTATCTGCCAGGATAACAATATGATAGAGCACATTACTTGCCAAGCAAATGAATTACCATATCACCATAAAACGTATGTTTGAAGGCATATCCATCCCCAGTGGCTGTGCAATGAATTGCGTAAACAGTTGTCTCAAACAAAAGCACATACACGAAAACAACCTTCGCTCCATGTGAGGCAATCAGTGCACAGTGCACTCAAAAAGATCCCTCCTCCTTACTGCTGCCAGATCAATGACTAGTACCAGAAATGAAACCATAGACTGCATCTTTAAAACAAACAAATCATACAAGTTTATCCACAAAAATATTGTCACACAGTAATCAGTTACACTAACCCATTCTCACTCTCCTCGTTAAAGAGTAACATTTTGACCGGCGCAGGGCCTTCGTTATACATTTGGGTTATTGTGCATTTCATGTGCGGAGACAGGCCTTCCTAAGAGCCTGTGAGGACGTCTGAGTCATGGAGAACTCCAAAGCCCTGTCCTGCACGCCAGGCTCATTAGGCCGTCATCGCACGTCTATTTGCCATGCCACATATCATACCTGCTGCTGGCTTCCCCGCCAAAAGAACTGCGGAGGCGGAGGGAGAAAGAATATCACATTTATCTGACATCCTCTTCCAGTTTTGGAAGTCATCAAGGCCAATTACCTCTTGGGATAGATAACATCGGCCCAATGAAAGCTTTCACGGATTGTATTATGTCAGGTTGAATGAGAGTAACTCCAGAAGGAAGTAACAGCGAGTCTAACTTCATGAGGCCCAGTGTTCAGGGTGGATGGATACACACTGGGCAGCCATGGGTGGGGTGGGGGGGGAGTTGCTATCTTGTCATGCAGGCTGGATTCACATACAACCTAGGGCCCATGGAGATATTGAGGTATTCTGTTTAGGGTTTCTGACTAGTGTATACTGCTTGGATTGTTGTATTTGTGCATACATAGTAGCCGATTGCATTCAATTGGCTACTGTGGCAGTCACCCCCCCCCCCCCTAAAAAAAAGAAACATACCACAGAGCAACAAAATGAGGGCAATTCCACGATAACAGAATTATGCTTTGACTCATATTTGTCACTTTAAAATGTATGCCAAACAAAATCCGTTGATTTCTATGCATAAATTAAGATTCAAAAGATGTCTGCAGAAAGAATGGGGTGACAACTATGACATGGCACCTTGAGTCGGATAAAAAAATATCTTTTGGGTTATTGAATTAAAGTAGGTGAAGTGGATTATATCATGGGCCCCTGATCTGTACTGTACAGAAATGCATAATTATGGATATGAATGTCATTCTCTTCATGGCGATGTATCCTGAAATAGGTACACAAACATAGTAATATGGAATGTCCTTATTTTGCATATGTGGGTATTATTCTACACACTGGGCTCCGCCCCCAAACAAGACCACATTTGGTTGGTCCGGACCAGACATGAAACAATCATAGATGTCTATGTTTAACAAGTTTGGACGTCACAGCACGATACAGTAGAGTATAATGCAGTACAGTACAATACAGTACTTTTCTCTAGTGTGCTCTACTGTACTCTACTTTTCTGTACTATCTTAACGTGTGAAACAGACATCTATGATTGGTTCAGATTTGGTCCAGCCAGATCGGACTAACCAAATTTCAACGTCCATGGACGTCCGGTGCTCAGTGGGTACGGCTGCTGGTTACAGTAAATGGAAAGAGGGTAGGTGGTAGGTGTCAGGAAGAGCAGGGAGAGGTGGTATTAACTGGAGAGAGAGAGAGAGAAGAAAAGTGAGAGGGAGGGGTTGTCCAGACTGTTTCACCATTTTTGCTTTGACCTCCAGTTGACAGCAAGAGAAAAAAATTAGAGTTATCAGCTGAACATAACAGTAGCAGGTGACCCAACTGTGGTTTGTGACTACTATGCTTTCCCATTGTATCCAATTCACTAACATAATGAGTTTGAATCATTTAATAAACAAACTTGATAATAGTAAAAACACTAACTTCTGTGACCTTTCATTGTCCTCTCTCCATATGATGGAGAGAAATGAGAAAATACCTAAAAGATATTTGGGTTTTTGGTAATAGAATTACAAGAAACAAGGCAATGTTGGTTAAAATGACAGAAGGCAAATCATTTCTTCCAAACTAAATGTAAGTGTAGTTGGCAGAGGTCTTTACTTCCACATGGTGTTTTGATGAATTTCTAAATACTTTTTCTGGAAGATGTTGTCAAAAAAGACTTTTCCGTCTGTTTGCCCAGAAATCAAAGCCTTTGCTTATTTCAAATTTTTAGGATGGAAAATGGTTGAAAATAGTATATATCCCTTCATTTCTAAAAACTATAGACTCTTGGCTTTCATTTGACACCCAATTTGACATCCTATGAACATCACATTGGTGCTCATGGGTACTTTTTACATGGAATTTCCCATGGGGAATTTGACATCTACAAACACAACAAAAAGTGAATGTTCTGGTCGAGTGTGCCCTATACAGCCAGAGAGACAGGAAGGGAACATAAACATTCATTAGTCCTCTGTGATGTTTACGAGAGCTTAACCGCTCAATCTCTCAAAATAATTACACCTGAAAGGCAGAGATCCATCATGGCTGCCTGGGCTGAAAATTGCCCTCAGATGGGCTCATGGGGAGAGACACATTTGCTAACTATTACTACTAGATGGTTTTCTCTGTTCCCTGCTCTCTTGATGGTAATGCAGGACGTGGTGACACCAAATGTCCCATGAATCTGTGCCGTTAAACCTCTAAAAGCACCTCAGGGAAGAATAGGAAGGTACAAAAATAGTTTGTTGGTGTGTGTGTGTGTGTGTGTGTGTGTGTGTGTGTGTGTGTGTGTGTGTGTGTGTGTGTGTGTGTGTGTGTGTGTGTGTGTGTGTGTGTGTGTGTGTGTGTGTGTGTGTGTGTGTGTGTGTGTGTGTGTGTGTGTGTGTGTGTGTGTGTGTGTGTGGTCTAATGGTATGTTCAGCCAGATGACATATCATAAACAAGGGGTCACTTCCTGTTTACAGAGGTCAACATAAACAGAATTCAAATCTCGCATCATTACTGGCTCTTCCCAATTCCCTCCCATTCCATCTCAGATCTGTTGCAATGTACTAGTTCAGTTTTTCATTCAGGGCATGTTTTATTCTCGTTTATAGTCCTAGGCCTTTTCAATTCAGAAAGAGGATGCATGTTTACAAATGACAGAAAACGCTCCATGTACCATTTTGTCATTCATTGGTGTCCTGGACCTAGTTCTCAATGGAAGGCAATAACCTGTATTTTCAAGGCCCACACGATACAGTGGTAGTTCATGTTAACCCCGAAATATGTCATTGCGGACTTCCCCCTAATAAACTGTTTCAGTACGCAGGCAGCCCTGGTCTCCCACAGTGTTATCATCCAAGAGCATGTGGGACTGTTGCTGGAGTCCTCTCTCCCACACATGCTGTTCACGCTAGACCTGGAGCATACAAAGTCACTCTCTGGAAATGGAACACTTGACCTAATGCTTATCGAATACAGTGCAGAGAGAATATGTATGAAGGACAATGTAAACAAGAACAGTACAATTATGTCACATAAGCAACTAACAGTGTATGGAGGGGTGTGCTCAATGCAAAATTATAACCAAACTCATTGCAGCTCTGCCACAGAATTGTTTAAGACACAAATACTTTAAGAATAAATAACCAAATGTGAATCTAAATGGTTGAAAATGGTTAGTATAAATAAAAAAGTATCAGTTGCACTTCAAGTCAAAAGGTTTGATAGCAAAACCTTATATAAAATTCAAGTCAGTTGAATGATGTCCCAATACCTTGACATCGAGTCTATGAACTCTTATGTAAAGCAATTGACACATCCATCTGTTCATTTCAATTTAAGCTATTATATAATCTACTCACTACAAAAAGAATGCTCAATATATGGAGCATGGAACAGTCAGACTTTTGCCATGAGAAATCAGAATCAATAGAGCAACTATTCTGGTACTGTTCATCGGTGTATCACTTTTGGAGTCAGGACCAAGAAGTTGTCCTAATATCAGGGTTCTGATGGACCTGCAAACGGTATTGTTAGGGAATCTGAAAAACCACGATCAGCCAATGGGAAATATCATTAACCTCTTGGATAAAGTATTCATTTTTAGGGCAATATCAGTAGAAATGTTACAAGTAGGGAGGTTCAGGACCCTTACAGGACATCATAGTAAAATGGAGGGATGTATGGTAAAATGAAATAGCAAAATGGCATTATACTGGGAAAGATGGGTTAATCTGTGGACGGAGGGTTGGAGTTAAAATCAGAATGAATGGTTGGTTGGCTGCTGTGAGTGATAATCCAGCTGTTGAAGAAAGAGGAAATTAGGAATATATGTATAGTTATTTATTTAACTACAGGTACCGTAGATACTGTAGCTGTAAGTAGAAGTAGAAGTAGGCCTATTGTTGTCTGTTAGTTTACTCCAATTAGGGTAGGGTAAGTTAGGGGGAAAGTATAGAATATTTAAAAAATAAAATAATAATAATAATAATAATGAGGGGAATTTGAAGTAATGCAAACAATTAAATTGATAGAACCTACAATTTATCAGCAATATTAAAACGTATCTATCCTCCCCCCCAAAAAAGAAAAAAAGTGTAGAGATGAAATCAAATCAAATCATAGTTTATTTGTCACGTGCGTCGAATACAACAGGTGTAGACTGTACAGTGTAATGCTTACTTACAGGCTCTAACCAATAGTGCAAAAAAGGTATTAGGTGAACAATAGGTAAGTAAATAAATAAAACAACAGTAAAAAGACAGACTATATAAAGTAGCGAGGCTACATACTGATACTGTTTAGTCAGGCTGATTGAGGTAGTATGTACATGTAGATATGGTTAAAGTGACTATGCATATATGACAAACAGAGAGTAGCAGTAGCGTAAAAGAGGGGTTGGCAGGTGATGGGACACAATGCAGATAGCCCGGTTAGCCAATGTGCGAGAGCACATTATGTGCGGGAGCACATAAGCACTGAAGCTACTTTAGATGTATGCTAGTGAATCAACAAAAAAAATTACTATGTTTTTGGCAATTTATAGATGGGTGAAATATAACCTCAAACCTTTTATAGAGTCCTTTCGGAAAGTATTCAGACCCCTTTACTTTTTCCACATTTTGTTACATTACAGCGTTATTCAAAAATATTTGTTCCTCAACAATCTACACACAATACCCCTTAATGACAAAGAAAAAAACTACTTTTTTTGCTAATTTATAAAAATAGAAAAAAATGAAATATCACATTTACATAAGTATTCAGACCCCTTTACTCGGTACTTTGTTGAATCCCATTTGCCAGCGAATACAGCACAGATTCTTCTTGGGTATGACGCTACAAACTTGGCACACCTGTATTTGGTGAGTTTCTCACATTCTTCTCTGCAGATCCTCTCAAGCTCTGTCAGGTTGGATGGGAAGCGTTTCTGCACAGCTATTTTCAGGTCTCTCCAGAGAGATCAGGTTCAAGTCCAGGCTCTGGCTGGGCCACTCAAGGACATTCAAAGACTTGGCCTGAAGCCACTCCTGCGTTGTCTTGGCTGAGTGCTTAAGGTTGTTGTCCTGTTGTAAGGTGAACCTTTGCCGCATTTTAAGGTCCTGTGCTCTCTGGAGCAGGCTTTCATCAATAATCTCTCTGTACTTTCCTCCGTTCAAATTTGCCTTGATCCTGACTAGTCTACAAGTCCCTGCTGGTGAGAAACATTCCCACAGCCTGATGCAGACACCACCATGCTTAACCGTAGGGAAGGTTTTAACCATGCCTTCAAAAGGCTTCTACAGCCATTTTAACCGTGCCACAAAAGGCTTCTACAGCCATTTTAACCATGCCACAAAAGGCTTCTACAGCCATTTTAACCATGCCACAAAAGGCTTCTACAGCCATTTTAACCATGCCACAAAAGGCTTCCATAGCCATTTTAACCATGCCTTCAAAAGGATTCCATAGCCATTTTAACCATGCCACAAAAGGCTTCTACAGCCATTTTAACCATGCCACAAAAGGCTTCTACAGCCATTTTAACCATGCCACAAAAGGCTTCTACAGCCATTTTGACCATGCCACAAAAGGCTTCTACAGCCATTTTAACCATGCCTTCAAAAGGCTTCCACAGCCATTTTAACCATGCCTTCAAAAGGTTTCCATAGCCATTTTAACCATGCCTTCAAAAGGCTTCCATAGCCATTTTAACCATGCCTTCAAAAGGCTTCCATAGCCATTTTAACCATGCCTTCAAAAGGCTTCCACAGCCATTTTAACCATGCCACAAAAGGCTTCCATAGCCATTTTAACCATGCCACAAAAGGCTTCCACAGCCATTTTAACCATGCCTTCAAAAGGTTTCCATAGCCATTTTAACCATGCCTTCAAAAGGTTTCCACAGCCATTTTAACCATGCCTTCAAAAGGCTTCCACAGCCATTTTAACCATGCCTTCAAAAGGCTTCCATAGCCATTTTAACCATGCCTTCAAAAGGCTTCCATAGCCATTTTAACCATGCCTTCAAAAGGCTTCCATAGCCATTTTAACCATGCCTTCAAAAGGCTTCCATAGCCATTTTAACAATGCCACAAAAGGTAGAGTAGTGGCCAAATGGTTGCCAAGGTCAACAAGAGCCCAACCAAACACAGCACAGTAGAAAGATAGAAATCCAATAGAAATCCCCGATCACACTTGTAGGCAATGTCATGGTAACGGTCGTCTCGCGCCGAACTGCGCATGTGCAGGCCATCAAAACAAAGGCACTTCTTCGATATAAAGTACTTTTGAAAATGAAAATGTGCCAGTTTGTCACTTTCACAAGGTTGGAGCAATAATATTTTTAACTACTTTAAACATTGGCTCAAATCTAGGTTGTGCCTTTTAGATTTTAAGAAAATTAACTGCTAAGGAATCATTTTTCACTTCTCTCAATGATAAATTGTGAGATCCCTGCCTCTCTGTAGCCTTGGAACATGCGTGTTAAACACAGGCTTAACGTTTATGCCAAAATCCCCAGAGAACTGTTCATATTTACGTCAGAAATGTGACCCTCAGTTTCCGATTAATTTTGCACCACAGCTGGGGGAAGCGGCTAGGGATATCCCCGTAGAAGTAAAGCTCAACATACCACTAGTGTTCATGATCACTGCTTTCACAATGTCTTTAAAAAGTTCATTTACAGGAAATGATTTCATGTTTGACTATGTTTATAATCCAGTTGAGGATCTAGTAATTTTGGACTACCAACATAGTATTAAGACCTGCTCATTTGGTTCATACGCTCCAACTTTCTTCCTGATGCTTTGAAACCATCCGGAGTCACAAAGCAAAGCTAAACCACACTTGGACACTACTGGCAACTCAATACAGCAAGTAAATTACTACTCAAAGGATAGTGGAGAGTTTTACCCCTATTACTATTAATGATGGCAAAGTTAATCTCAGTCAATGAAGGAAGGGAAAGGAGGAGGTTTAGGGGAAGGGGTGGTGGTGGGTTGGGGTCGAGGGTAGGGAGTATTTTTCTTCCTGTGAGAAAAAGGCTTGGGACACTTTGGCATCCCACGGAAGAGAAGAGGGGGAATTTTCTTTCTTAGTCCTCTCACTTCACAGCGCCTCACTGCTGGCTGGCCGGACCTCTGACTCGGCTCCGCCCCTTCCGTGCGGACAAGGCAGTCAGAGGGGGCCGAGTGCTTATTGAAAGTGAACGGAGTGGAACCTCTCGTATTGTCTCCCCCCTCTTTCTCCTGGACAAAGAATGTCCTGAATGCCTGGCGTCTCCTGCAGTGTCAAATGACTGAAGGATAGGTGGAGCGCTGCCTGCACCCCCAAAAAAAACTGAACACACAGGATGTTGATGTTAAACTGATGGTCGCTATTAGATTTAGAGGTTGAAATGATTATTATGATGGAATTTTAAGATTGAGGTGTAAAAGATGATTATGTGGATTCAATGAATTCATCTCTAATCAAGTACTTTAGTTGATTCTATGTCACGTGGCACAGACACTGAGAAATGTTTACTATTTAAAAAACTAGCCTTGCTAAACTGGCTGAGTGTGGTCATAGAAAAAAACATTTCCTGAGGTTCACCACACACACACACACACACACACACACACACACACACACACACACACACACACACACACACACACACACACACACACACACACACACACAAGGTGCATGTAATCAGTGATTGTGATAATTAGTGTGAAGCTATGGTCTCATGACCACATGAAATCCTCCTGTTCCACAAGCTGACTTTACACAACAAGCAATCCATCATACTGTCAGGATAACCTCAGGCCATCTCCAAGTTGCGAGTAGACACTGTAGATATACTATGGCTGGAATACTGGTCTGAGAGCCATGGAAGTCAAACTGTTGCATCGATGATGTACAGTTTGTGCTACACACCAATATCAAGTCATGATTTGGCCTATGAGAGTTGTGAATCAACTGCATGAGTATGCTGACCACTGACAAACTCACCAATAGATGGCCATGGATGGTACTATTTACACTGCAAACCTTATTGAAACATTTCAATCCAGACGGGCCGAGTTGTGCAGCAGTTTAATTACTGCACCAAACCCAAAAGGTTTACATTGATTTCCTCTTTAGCCTTATAACAAATCAATATGTCCTTTCCTTAACAAGATGTGCTTTATAAAACAAGAATTGTGAACTTTGAAAGTTTTAATTAGCAATGAAATGACAGCAAGAGAGATCTATCTCAAGGCCATCAGACTGTTAAACAGCCATCACTAACGTAGAGTGGCTGCTGCCATCGTACAGACTCAAATCTCTGGCCACTCTGATGATTGTAACAAATTGATTTAATAAAGGTATCACTAGTCACTTTAAATAACACCACTTCAATAATGTCTACATATCCTACATTACTCATCTCATATGTATATACTGTACTCTATGCCATCTACTGCATCTTGCCTATGCCGTTCTGTACCATCACTCATTCATATATTTATATGTATATATTCTAATTCATCCCTTTACGTTTGTGTGTATAAGGTAGTCGTTGTGAATTTGTTAGATTACTTGTTAGATATTATTGCACTGTTAACATCTGCTAACCATGTGTATGTGACCAATACAATTTGATTTGATTTGATTTTGAACAGAGCCAGACTCAATATTTGTTTAATAAGGCTTTCGGGTTGTAGCCAGCAATCAAAGCCACTCTATAGTCAATTCAATTAGTTCATCAATAGTCCATAGTTCAAAGGTGACAAAAGATAAATGAAATTCAGTCTAACCAAAAAGTATTAAAAATAAAATAAAATGTTATTAGTCACATGTCCCGAATACAACCTTAAATGCTTACTTACGAACCCCTAACCAACAATGCAGTTTACATTTTTTTGAATAAGAATAACAAAAAAACGTAATAAGTCATTAAAGAGCAGCAGTAAAATAACAATAGTGAGACTATATACAGGAGGGCACCGGTACAGAGTCAATGTGCAGGGACACCGGTTAGTTGAGGTAGTATGTACATGTAGGTAGAGTTATTAAAGTCACTATGCATACATGACAACAACAGAGAATAGGTGCAGTGTAAAAGAGGGGGGGGGCAATGCAAATAGTCTGGGTGGTCATTTGATTAGATGTTCAGGAGTCTATTGCTTGAGGGTAGAAACGGTTTAGTAGCCTCTTGGACCTAGACTTGGTGCTCCGGTACCGCTTGCCGTGCGGTAGCAGAGAGAACAGTCTATGACTAGGGTGGCTATTGTCGTTGACAATTTTTAGGGCCTTCCTCTGACATCGCCTGGTATAGAGGTCCTGGATGGCAGGAAGCATGGCCCCAGTGACATACTGGGCCGTTTGCAGTACCCTCTGTCGTGCCTTGCGGTCGGAGGCCGAGCAGTTGCCATACCATGCAGTGATGCAACCAGTCACCAGCAACCATACCATGCTCTTGATGGTGCAGCTGTAGAACCTTTTGAGGATCTGAGGACCCATGCCAATCTTTTCAGTCTCCTGAGGAGGAATAGGTTTTGTCGTGCCCTCTTCACGACTGTCTTGGTGTGCTTGGACCATGTTAGTTTGTTGGTGATTATGGACACCAAGGAACTTGAAGCTCTCAACCTGCTCCACTACAGCCCCGTCGATGAGAATAGGGGCGTGCTCGGTCCTCTTTTTCCTGTAGTCCACAATCATCTCCTTTGTCTTGATCACAATGAGGGAGAGGTTGTTGTCCTGGCACCACACGGCCAGGTCTCCTTCTCCCTATAGGCTGTCTCATCGTTGTTGATGATCATGCCTACCACCGTTGTGTCATCGGAAAACTTAATGATGGTGTTGGAGTTGTGCCTAGCCGTGCAG
This sequence comes from Oncorhynchus kisutch, assembly GCF_002021735.2. Classification (NCBI taxonomy): domain Eukaryota; kingdom Metazoa; phylum Chordata; class Actinopteri; order Salmoniformes; family Salmonidae; genus Oncorhynchus; species Oncorhynchus kisutch. The sequence continues at coordinate 39,252,925 of NC_034192.2, forward strand.
TCATGAGTGAACAGGCAGTGCAGGACGGGACTGAGCACGCACCCCTGAGGGGCCCCTGTGTTGAGGATCAGTGTGGCGGATGTTTTGTTGCCTACCCTTACCACCTGGGAGCGGCCCGACAGGAAGTCCAGGATCCAGTTGCAGAGGGAGGTGTTTAGTCCCAGGGTCCTTAGTTTATTGATAATCTTTGAGGGCACTATGGTGTTGAACGCTGAGCTGTAGTCAATGAATAGCATTCTCACATAGGTGTTCCTTTTGTCCAGGTGAGAAAAGGAAGTATGGAGTGCAATAGCGATTGCATCATCTGTGGATCTGTTAGGGTGTTATGCAAATTGGAGTGGGTCTAGGGTTTCTGGGATAATGGTGTTAATGTGAGCCATGACCAGTCTTGCAATGCACTTCATGGCTACAGACGTAAGTGCTACAGGTCGGCAGTCATTTAGGCAGGTTACCTTAGTGTTCTTAGGCACAGGGATTAGGGTGGTCTGCTTAAAACATGTTGGTATTACAGACTCGGACAGGGAGAGGTTGAAAATGTCAGTTCCAGTTGGTCAGCCCATGCTCGCAGTACATGTCCTGGTAATTCGTCTGGACCTGCGGCCTTGTGAAAAGTCTTACTCACATCGGCTTCGGAGAGCGTGCTCACACAGTCGTCTGGAACAGCTGGTGATTCATGTTTCAGTGTTATTTGCCTTGAAGCGGGCATAGTAGTAGTTTAGGTAGGCTCGTGTCACTGTTTTGAATCAAACATTGGTAGTTTAATCCTCCACGTAGGTCATCAATTTAATTTTCCAAAGATTGCATGTTTGCTAGCAGAATGGAAGGAAGTGGGGGTTTATTCAATCGCCTATGAATTCTCAGAAGGCAGTAAGCCCTCCGGACCCTTTTTCTCCACCTTCTCTTCACGCAAATTATGGGGATCTGGGCCTGCTCCCGGGAAAGCAGTATATCATTCACGTCGGGCTCGTCGGACTCGTTAAAGGAAAAAAAGGATTCTGCCAGTCCGTGGTGAGTAATCGCAGTCCTGATGTCATGGTTTTTTTTGGGTCATAAGAGACGGTAGCAGCAACATTATGAACAAAATAAGTTAAAAATAAGTTACAAAGAAACTAACAAAAAACACAATCGGGTAGGAATACGTAAAACGTCAGCCTTGTTCTCCGGCGCCATTAAATGTCCTTAAATCCAAGATCCCCAAAACAATTCAGTTCTTTCTAAAATAGGTGATGCAACAAAGGAAAAATCTCAGACACACTCACCAATCTTGGTGATGACAGGAAGTCTCTATTTGAGACAAGTCCAGTAATGACCTTTTTCCAAGCAAATTATCCAAAGGAGCAGGTTTCTTGCATTACAATTACTGAACTATTAACTTTCAAAGTTTTAAAACAAACATGACATTAATTGTTTATCACACCATAGCGGCTATTTCGATCAACCCTTTCCTAATCACATGACCCCATACTTAAAGTGATATGTTTAATTTTGACCAATCAACAGTATTTCAACCTGGTGGCATATGAATCATGTAATGGTACCCTATACATTCCATTCATTTTTACCGAGGAATACATACATTATATTTCTTTCAGTTTCATCTAATTTCACATTTCATGTGGAAATCACACTATGCCTCACATCTACAGGTATATTGAAATCCACAGGTGTTTTTCAGGTCCCCAACCTGCAACAAACCAGACTGGAACCAGCAGGTGGTGCCCAACAGGTTTAATCACTAGTGTGGGGTCATTTGACCAACTAACATCTACAGTGGCTCACCAAAGAGGCAAAAGGGAAGAGCTTGGCTCACAAACAGAAAATCTCAAATGCAGACTCCTCGCATCCTCTCTCTCTCTCTCCTTGCTTCCTTCTCAAAACCCATTGGATGAGGAAGCCAGAGGTCCCGCCGCTCTGACCTTTTGTATGCAATTGAGATTCTCCCATAAATTCAGTATGGATTTGGTATGTGCACATCCAGAACCAAACTGATACCATGTGTAGATTTTGAGAAAACAACAGTGGGAAGCAATATATACAGTATAGTAACAACAACATAACAATAATATATTTGCAGGTGAGTTTCTGCTAAAAGGTTAATGAAGTATGCTTACAATCAGGCTAATGAGGTGTGTCAGAAAACCAGAGAGGGCTTGAGAGTAAAAAACAATAACAGGTTGAGAGAGAGAGAGAGAGAGAGAGAGAGAGAGTGGGAGAGAGAGAGAGAGAGAGAGAGAGAGAGAGGGGGGGGGGGAGGAAGAGAGAGAGGAAGATGAAAGAGAGAGGAGGGTGAGAGAGAGGAGGGTGAGTGAGACAACAGGGTGAGATAGAGAGAGAGGTGGGCGAGAGAGAGAGGAGGGCGAGAGAGAGGATTGTGAGAGAGAGTCAGAGGAAGAAGAGAGAAAGGAGGGTGAGAGAGTAGGGCGAGAGAGAGCGAAGGAGTGTGAAAGAGAGAGAGAGGGAAGGGGGAGAGAGTGAAGGAAAAAAGAGAGAGGAGGGCGAGAGAAATAGAAGGGCAATAGAGAGAGAGAGAGAAGTGGGTGAAGGAGTGAGATGAGGGTGAGGTGGCTGAAAGAGAGAGAAAAGTGAGAGAGAGAAAGAGGGAGGTGAGAGATAGAGAGGAGGGTGAGAGTGAGATAAGGAGAGAGAGAGAGAGAGAGAGAGAGAGAGAGAGAGAATATGGCGAGGGAGAGAGGGGGAAAAAGAGTGGACGGTGAGAGAGTTAGGAGAGTGAGAGAGAGAGAGGAGGGTGAGAGAGGAGGGAGCGAGAGAGAGGAGGGCGAGATAGAGTGTAAGGTGAGAGACAGAGAGAGAGAGAGAGAGGAGGGGGATAGAGAAAGAGAAGAGGGTGAGAAAGAGAAGAGAGAATAGAAAGAAAGAGTGGAGGAAGGTGAGAGAGAGTGGAGGGTGAGACAGAGAGGTGGGTGAGACAGAGAGGCAGGCGGGAGAGAGAGGAAGGCGAGAGAGAGCGTGAGAGGATGGTGAGAGACAGAGAAGAGGAAGTAGGAGGGAGTAGGGTGAGAGATTGAAAGTAGGGTGAGAGTGAAAGGAGGGCAAGATAGAGAGGACGGAAAGATAGAGAGGAGGGCAAGAGAGAGAGAGAGGAGGGAAGAGAGGGAGAGGAGTGCGGGAGAGAGACATTAGGGTGAGAAAGATAAGGTTGAGAGAGAGGCGGGCGAGAGAGAGAGGAGGGCAAGAGAGAGAGAGACAGAGGAGGGTGAGGGAGAGAGAGGAGGGTGAAAGAGAGAGAGGAAGGTGAGAGAGATATAGATAGAGGAGTGTGAAAGACAGAGAGAGACAGAGGAGGGTCAGAGAGTGAGAGGTTGGTGAGAGAGAGGAGGGAGAAAAGGAGAGAGGAGGGCATGTGAGACAGCAGGGGGAGAGAGAGATGAGGGTGAGAGAGAGGAGTGTGAGGGAGAGAGGAGGGTGAGAGAGATAGAGGGAGAGAGGAGTGTGAAAGAGAGAGATGAGGGCAAGAGAGAGATAGAGAGGAGGGTGAAAATTATAGAGGAGTGTGAAGAGAGAGAGAGGGATACAGAGGAGGGTCAGAGAGAGAGAGAGAGGAAGGCAAGAGAGAGTGAGAGGTTAGTGAGAGAGGGGAGGGAGAAAAAGAGAGAGGAGGGAGAGAGAGGAGGGTGAAAGAGAGAGAGGAAGGTGAGAGAGATATAGATAGAGGTGTGTGAAAGAGAGAGAGAGAGACAGAGGAGGGTCAGAGAGAGAGAGTGAGAGGTTGGTGAGAGAGGGGAGGGAGAAAAAGAGAGAGAGGAGGAAGGTGAAAGAGAGAGAGGTGAGAGAGATGTAGATAGAGGAGTGTGAAGAGAGAGAGAGACAGAGGAGGGTCAGAGAGAGAGAGATAGAGAGAGAGGAAGGCGAGAGAGAGATAGAGTGAGAGGTTGGTGAGAGAGAGGAGGGAGAAAAAGAGAGAGAGGAAGGCGTGTGAGACAGGAGGGCAAGAAAGAGAGGAGGGTGAGAGAGATATAGGGAGAGAGGAGTGTGAACGAGAGAGAGAGAGAGCGAGAGGAGGGCGAGAGAGTGATGAGGGCGAGAGAGAGAGAGAGAGAGAGAGAGAGAGAGAGAGGGTGAGAGAGGGTGAGAGAGGGTGAGAAAGAAGAGAGAGAAGAGGGTGAGAGAGAGAGAGGGTGAGAGAGAGAGGGTGAGAGAGAGAGGGTGAGAGAGGAAGAAGAGAGAGAAGAGGGTGAGAGAGAGGAGGGTGAGAGAGGAAGGTGAGGGAGAGAAAGAGAGTGGAGGTTGAGAAAGAGAGACAGAGGAAGATGAGAGAGAGGCCGGTGAGAGATATGATGGAGAGAGATTGAGAGTGAGGAGGGTGAGAGAGAGAGAGGAGGCAAGTTAGACAGGAGGGCGAGAGAGGGAGGAGGGTGAGAGAGAGAGGTGGGTGAGAGAGAGAGAGAGAGAGAGAGAGAGAGAAGGGTGAGAGAGAAAGAGGGAGGTGAGTGATAGAGAGGAGGGTGAAAGAGAGAGAGAGAGAGAGAGAGAGAGAGAGAGAGAGAGAGAGAGAGAGGCGGGCGATTGAGAGAGGAGGGTGGAGAGAGAGAGAGAGAGAGAGAGAGGGGAGAGGAGTGTGAGCGAGAGAGAGGAATGTCAGAGAGTGAGGAGGGTGAGAGAGAGAGAGGACGGCGAGAGATTGAGGAGAATGAGAGAGAGGCGCGCGAGAGAGAGAGGAGGGGCAAGAAAGAGAGGAAGGCAAGAGAGCGAGAGGAGGGTGAGGGAGAGAGAGATAAGGGTGAGAGAGAGAGAAAGGTGTGAGAGAGGGAGAGGTGGGTGAGAGAAAGGAGGGCTTGAGAGAGAGGCGGGCGAGAGAGGTGGATGAGAAAGAGAGGAGGGACAGAGAGAGAGAGGAGGGCAAGAGAGAGAGAGGCGGCGAGTGAGATAAGTCTGGGAGAGAGAGACAGGAGGGCAAGAAAGAGAGAGGAGGGTGAGAGAAAGAGAGGTGGGAGAGACAGAGAGGGAGAGGTGGGCGAGAGAGAGGAGGGCTTGAGAGAGAGGAGGGTGAGAGAAAGAGGAGGGCAAGAGAGAGAGAGGCGGGCAAGAGAGAGAATTGTGGGCGAGAGAGAGGGGAGGGTGAGAGAGAGGAGGGTGAGAGAGAGAGGAGGGTGAGAGAGGGAGACAGGGAAGAAGAGGGAGAGAGGAGAGTGAGAGAAAGGAGGGCGAGAGAGAGAGAGAGAGAGAGAGAGAGAGAGAGAGAGAGAGAGAGAGAGAGAGAGAGAGAGAGAGAGAGAAAGAAAGGTGAGTGTGAGAGAGGGGTGAGAGAGAGAGGAGTGTGAGAAAGAGAGGAGGGCAAGAGAGAGAGAGAAGGTCTAGAGAGAAAGAGGGGGATGAAAGATAGAGGGGAGGGTGCGAGAGAGAGAGTGGGGGCGATACAGAGAGTGTGGCCAGAGAGAGGAGGACAAAAGAGAAGTGTGTGAGAGAGTTAGGAGGGTGAGAGAGAGAGGAGGATGAGGATGAGGGAGGACCTTGAGAGAGATAGAGGAGGGTAAAAGAGAGAGCAAGAGGAGGGTGAGAGAGCAAGAGGAGGGTGAGAGAGAGAGGGAGGGGGCAGGAGAGAGGGGGGGGGTGAGATAGAGAGAGGAGGGCGAGAGAGAGGAGGGCGAGAGAAAGATAGAGAGAAAGAGAGGGGTGGGGGGGATGGAACAGAGAGAGAGAAGAGGAGAAGGTGTGGTTAGATTGGGGGGGGGGGCACTCTTACTGCTTTGTCCCGCCCTCTGCATAAGCTGCAGAAGAAGTTTAGAATTTAGGAAATATTACTTTAGGTCACAGGCTTCTCCCTTGCCCTATCAAATGCAAACTAGTTCAATCAAATGTGTGGAACCTGCACTTTAAACTCAGCCACTGGCAGACCTCCCATTCAAACTGAAATGTAAAGGTTCTTCTCTTCTCCATTGGGCCCCTTTTTGGGGGGGGGGGGGGGGTGCCCCTAAAAAAGACTTATAGATACCTACAGCATCTTGGAATTAAGCCAATAGACCGCCAAACAAGCCTCAACCAGTATTATTTCCTCCTGGCCTCTCTGTTTTGGTAAATGCTTTTTTTGGCAGGGTTCCTATCGCAGGCTGAACTCCCCATTGAGAAATATGCAGGCTCCTCCGTCATCAAGCATGGCACTCATCTTTCTGCTTGACTAACAGCAAGTGCTAAGATGCCTCGGTTGCCTTGGTTTTAGGTCCTGTTTTTCTTCAGGAAAGTAGTCTTAAATATATTTTTCAGGCCTGGTCATTTGTCTTGTTGTGTTCAAAAGGAAACTTGTCCATGGAGTGCAAACACAAATGAATGAATCCACATTGATTGAGGTTCTTTTAGGCCTTCCCCTCAGGTTGATGGATACTGTGAAATAAGTTGTAATAGCTGTTTACAACACATTTTATGGTTAAATTAATGGTTGTTTTATGATTTCTCTGTATAAGCAAAGACATTTTATTGTGGGGAAATGAATGCCGGTCTGAATGTTTGGGGTGTATCACTTCCTGTTTCAAATGTTGTTGAGTATTATTATTTGTTTTGAAAAGATATGTCAACTCTATTTGAGGGTAAACAGAAAAGATCAATGTCCGACTGAAGATTCATTCCATGAACACACAAACCTCTTATCAGTCTGACCATGTACTTTTTAAGACTCAACAATTACTTTATGCACATAAACCCCAACAAAAAGGAGTTAGCATGACTAGCCAAAGTCCAGGGCCACGACATCTTGGCACATTTTGACATTAGCTGTCTCTGTCATCAGCGGCAACATTACACATGACAAAGTGCTGAGCCACCCGGCTGGCAGCCTTAGCTAGCATACATCCCCTCTACAATACATGCCATAATTATCCCCTTCATACTCATCTCCCCTGGCAACAGCTAATTCATTACTCGCGGAGGAAGTTGACTGTGAGTAATGACACCTAAATGCTGTAATAAGACCTCTCAGTACACTGGCGAGGAAATGGCTGCAATTGAAGCTCTTCCACTTCCTCTCAACCGGGGCTTGGGCATACAAATTGGGGCAAATGCTTTACATTACCTGTACCCTACAGCCTGAAGACTAGCCTAATGAAGGCAAAATTATACGAATTAAGCGAACGAGAGGCCGCACGGAAAGTGGAAGCATGTGTGTCAAATGGGTTTCTTGTTAATTTGGGTCCGGGAATGGGCTAGATTAGAACGAGACCGGAATTTGCATTGGTCGTGCAATCAGGAAAGACCCAGGGGAAACTAATACAAACTGTCCATTCAGTCAACTGGCAAGAAACATGTTTCTGCTGCTGCTCCATTAGACATTATAGTATATAGTTAGTATAGTTAGTATGACTAACACACAAACTGTCTAGCATATATGCACCTCTATGTAAATATAGTATAATTGGTATGCAACTCATGTCAAAATGATTATACAGATCAACATATTTGGCAATAGTAGGAATAGCAATAGTCTATTTGGCCATAGTGTGAATATTTTGATAGAACAGTTTCACAAAATAATAATGTTTTGAAAATCTTTGAGAAGGTTACGTGACGTTCAGGCTGTCCAGGGCCAGTAGAATGAATAATGGCAATATCCCCCTCCAAGCAACCACTCAAACAGCACAGCCCTAGGTTAGCCCACCACATGATTGGATCATCTCTATGACTTTTGATTGGTTGGCTTTTAATAAAAGCAATCTCTCCTCCAGCAGCCTCTTGGAAAGCCCACCTGTGGGATGAGGTAGGGATCCAAGCCTTTGATTAGTCAGCAGATAATGTTATCTGGCTGATCTTCAATCAGAAAGGACAGGGCCAAAAGCACGATGGAGCCAGACATTTGTTCTACAAGTGGACTGGTGTGCAGATGTAGCCTAGCTGTGTACAGTGCATTCGGAAAGTATTCAGACCTCTTGACTTTTCCCACATTTTGTTACATTACAGCCTTATTCTAAAATGGATTCAATAAATAAAAATCCTTATAAATCTACACATAATACCCCCATAATGATAAAATAATGACAAAAAAAATTGAAATACCTTATTCACATAAGTTTTCAGACCCATTGCTATGAGATTCGAAATTGAGCTCAGGTGCATCCTTGAGAAGTTTCTGCAACTTGATTGGAGTCCACCTGTGGAAAATTCAATTGATTGGACATGATTTGGAAAGGCACACACCTGTCTATATGATGTCCAACAGTATATGAGGTCAAAGGAATTGTGTCAAAGCACAGATCTGGGGATGGGTACCAAAACCTTTCTGTAGCATTGAAGGTCCCAAAGAACACAGTGCCCTCCATCATTCTTCAATTGAAGATGTTAGGAACCACCAAGACTCTGGCTACCCGCCCAAACTGAGCAATTGGGGAGAAGGGCCTTGGTCAGGGAGGTGACCAAGAACCCAATGGTCTCTCTGACAGAGCACCAGAGTTCCTCTGTGTAGATGGGAGAACCTTCCAGAAAGACACCATCCCTATGGTGAAGCATGGTGGTGGCAGCATCATGCTGTGGGGATGTTTTTCACCAGCAGGGACGGGAGACTAGTCAGGATCGAGGGAAAGATGAACGGAGCAAAGTACAGAGAGATCCTTGATGAAAACCTACTCCAGAGTGCTCAGGACCTCAGACTGGGGCAAAAGTTAACCTTGCAACAGGACAACAACCCTAAGCACACAGCCAAGACAACGCTGGAGTGGCTTCGGGACAAGTCTCTGAATGTCCTTGAGTGGCCCAGCTGGAACCCGGACTTGAACCCGATCAAACATCTCTGGAGAGATCTGAAAATAGCTGTCCAGCAACACTCCCCATCCAACCTGACAGAGCTTGAGAGGAATGGGATAAACTGGGGCGGCAGGTAGCCTAGTGGTTAGAGCATTGGGCCAGTAACTGAAAGGTTAGATCAAATCCCCGAGCTGGCAAGGTAAAAAATATTTCGTTCTGCCCCTGAACAAGGCAGTTAACCCACTGTTCCTAGGCCGTCATTGAAAATAAGAATTTGTTCTTAACTGACTGGCCTAGTTAAATAAAGGTTAAATAAAAAATAAATAAATAAATAAAACTCCCCAAATACAGGTGTGCCAAGCTTGTAGCGTCATACCAAAGAAGAATCGAGGCTGTAATCGCTGCCAAAGGGGCTTCAACAAAGTACTGAGTAAAGGGTCTGAATACTTATGTAAATGTGATATATATCTTTTTTTTATATATATATATATATAAATTTGCAAACATTCTTAAAACCTGTTTTTGCTTTGTCATTAAGGGGTATTGTGTGTAGATTGATGAGGGGGGGAAACAATTTAAACCATTTTTGAATAAGGCTTTAAGGTACATTTTTGGCGAAAAAGTCAAGGGGTCTGAATACTTTCCGAATGTATTGTAAGTCTACAACACCTCTGTCATCCAGAAATACACGTGGGCTGTTTAAACAAATCACGTCGAACCAGATCACTGAGAATATGTTGGAAATGTTCAATTCATTCAAACGAGCTTAGGTTCTTCTTTTCTTATCATCTGCACTTACAACGAGTTGCATTTGCTCTAGTGCATCTGTTAATCTGTTATTTCCCAGAGAGATTAAAACCTAGGAGTCTGCCTAATAAACAAAGTGTGATGCATTTTGTATTCTAAACGGCATTATGAAAGAATCCCAGAGACCACATCCCTCTCCAGCCTGAGAACGTCATCTGCCTTCATCTGCCTCTGAGAAGTGGGTCATTCCTGAAGAGGACCCCACCGGTCCGAAATGGTCATTTTGGCTGCTCAAGCCATGTCACCTAAACAATGGCACTTAGGGGAACGTTTTTTCTCCCTTCCTTCCTTTCTTCATTCATTCCTTCCTGTCGAGCATTCTGCCTGACTTAGCAAACTCAATGTGTCCCAATCCCCTCCCTCCCCTTCTACTCTTCTCCCCCAAGCAAGGGCCCCCCTCCTGAAAGAGCCTAGCTGACTTGATCAGAACTGAGGAGGGGAGGAAAACAAATGAAAACAAGAAAGCTTACACTCTTATACCCAGGGGCCTCCGCGGTGGTGGAATATAACAAGTCAACAAGCAGGTTCCATTCACATGTAGATGGTGTGTGTGTGGGGGGGGGGGGTACCCATCAGCACCTACAGGGCTCTAAACTATCAACTCCACCCATGACCTCCAGGCTTTACAACAGATTGACGAGTGCAGTGCACTGCCTTGGCAAAAGCATGGAGGAAGTACTCATCAGCATCTACAGGGCTCTAAACTTTCAACCCCACCCATGACCTCCAGGCTTTATACCAGATTGAGGATTGCAGTGCACTTCCTTGGCAAAAGTATGAACTTTGGCTAAATGAAAGTTGACTGATTGTCGTTCAATTTAACTCATTAACACATAAGGATTACCCACAGTTAGGATTTTGGCTCCAGATAAGCAAAGACAACTTTGATAAGCCTGTAAGCAGGAAATGACCTTTAGCACGAATGCAAATAATTTTCCATAATCAGGAAGCCGATTTATTGCCATTTTACAGGTCTTGACAGCTTTCTTATCTATACGACTTACATAATTACCTTTGGAAGGTAGTCAGAAAGTCCAAAGAATTTTGCCCCATGTGTACCTAACTTTTAAGTCACACTTATACATTTCTCCACACAGTATGTCTTCAAGAAGTTGTAACAGAAAGTCACCTTTTAGCAGCGCAACAATACTTTCTGAGCCCCATGATCACTTGTTCCACATGTTCCAGGGAAAGCTTAGTGCCATGGATAGAGAGTAAAGGAAAGGCCTGTGGTGAGCGAACACTGTTTTGAACCTATAGCCAGAATTCTAAACCTCCCAATCCCAAAGCCCATCCATCCAAACACCACCAGTGTTGATGTGGGGGCTATTTTAGTACAGGCCCGGCTTGGGGCTCGCCCACCAAAGGCCTTTTTAAGTGTGCACCTGCGTAGCATGGCAGAGCGGAGCAGACTGGAGGCTTGATGTGGGCCCAGCTTATAGTATTCCCTCGAGGAGGAAAACATTAGAGAACCCTTTGTTGTCTAGAGCTAAAGCTTCACTACCTACACACCATATATATTGGAGGGTGGAAATACACGACAACCCCCCCCCCCTCCCAATACCCCCGAGAAAGACCACCGCATAACATCTCTAATATTCCTGTAAAGGCAAATGGAGCGTTTGATTGTGGCAAAACTTGGACTCGGTTATGAGCCCGCGTCGCTGCAACGTCATAAAGACAAGGCACTTCCGAACAGCTGGTTTCACTTGTTTTCCTCTCATTCTCTCCCTCCCTGTCTCTTTCATTCTCTCTCTCTATTTTTCCTTTTGTTTCTCCAAAGCGTTCCCATTCCATTCATCCTGAGTGGTGGTGTGAGATTCGCAGGCTAGGGTGGCGGGAGTTGCCTTTCAACTTCTCACCCACACATAACCCACCCAGCTGTGCTCCTCAAGAGCACCACAGATGCAGATCAACAGGCCCGTCTGGGAAAGCCTTTTGCTCTCTGCTAGACTTGAAGCCTGTTAGATTTGAAGCCTGTTAGATTTGAAGCCTGTTAGATTTGAAGCCTGTTAGATTTGAAGCCTGTTTGATTTGAAGCCTGTCTGATTTGAAGCCTGTTTGATTTGAAGCCTGTTAGATGTGAAGCATGTTTGATTTGAAGTCTGTCTGATTTGAAGCCTTTTAGATGTGAATGAAGCCTGTTTGATTTGAAGTCTGTCTGATTTGAAGCCTTGTAGATTTGAAGCCTGTTTGATTTGAAGCCTGTTTGATTTGAAGCCTGTTAGATGTGAAGCATGTTTGATTTGAAGTCTGTCTGATTTGAAGCCTTTTAGATGTGAAGCCTGTTTGATTTGAAGTCTGTCTGATTTGAAGCCTTTTAGATTTTAAGCCTGTTTGATTTGAAGCATGTTAGATTTGAAGCCTGTTAGATTTGAAGCCTGTTTGATTTGAAGCCTGTTTGATTTGAAGCCTGTTTGATTTGAAGCATGTTAGATTTGAAGTCTGTTAGATTTGAAGCCTGTTTGATTTGAAGCCTGTTTGATTTGAAGCCTGTTTGATTTGAAGCATGTTAGATTTGAAGCATGTTAGATTTGAAGCCTGTTTGATTTGAAGCATGTTAGATTTGAAGCATAGGAATAACAGCCACAGAAACCATATTGTGTTGAACTTGCCCCCCCATAAACTACTGGAACCTCGTTATAACTCTGTTCTAAAATTATAACAAGCATTTTAAAATAAGCATGAAGTCAAACTGACTCTTCCTCAAAGAAAAGGGCTAAAGCAATATTCCTTGAGAGACACTATATATACAAAAGTATGTGGACACCCCTTCAAATTAGTGGATTTGGATATTTCTGCCACACCCATTGCTGACAGGTGTAATAGATCGAGCACACAGCCATGCATTCTCCATAGACAAACATTGGCAGTAGAATGGCCTTACTAAAAGCTCAGTGACTTTCAACATGGCACCATAATAGGATGCCACCTTTCCAAGAAGTCAAATTTCTGCCCTGCTAGAGTTGCCCTGGTCAACTTTAAGTGCTGTTATTGTGAAGTGGAAACGTTGAGGAGCAACAACGTCTCAGCCGCGAAGTGGTGGGCCACACAAGCTCACAGAATCGTCTGTCCTTGGTTGCAACACTCACTACCCAGTTCCAAACTGCCTCTGGAAGCAATGTCAGCACAAGAACTGTTCGTCGGGACGTTCATGAAATGGGTTTCCACGGCCGAACTCAAGCCGGACTCAAGCCTACTATCACCATACGCAATGCAAAGCGTCAGCTGGAGTGGTGTAAAGCTCAATGCCATTAGACTTTGGAGTAGTGAAAACTCGTTCTCTGGAGCGATGAATCACTCTTCACCATCTGGCAGTCCGATGGATGAATATGGATTTGCCGGATGCCCGGAGAACACTACCTGCCCGAATGCATAGCGCCAATTGTAATGTTTGGTGGCGGAGGAATAATGGTCTGGGGCTGTTTTTCATGGTTTGGGCTCGGCCCCTTAGTTCCAGGTGAAGGGAAATCTTAACGCTACAGCATGCAATGACATTATAGATGATTCTGTGCTTCCGACTTTGTGGCAACAGTTTGGGGAAGGCCCTTTCCTGTTTCAGCATGAAAATGCTCCCATGCACAAAGCAAGGTCCTCACAGAAATGGTTTGTTGAAATCGATGTGGAGAACTTGACTGGCCTGCACAGAGCACTGACCTCAACCCCATCGAACACCTTTGGGATGAATTGGAACACAGACTGCGAGCCAGGCCTATTCGCCCTACATCAGTGTCCGACCTCACTAATGCTCTTGTGGCTGAAAGGAAGCAAGTCCCACAGCAATGTTCCAACATCTAGTGGAAAGCCTTCCCAGACGAGTGGAGGCTGTTATAGCAGCAAAGGGAGGACCAACTCCATATTAATGCCCATGATTTTGGATTGAGATGTTCGATGAGCAGGTGTCCACATACTTTTGGTTGTGTAGTATATTTATATTTTAAATAATGATATCTCTACACAACAGAGAAGTAAGTATTTAACTGGAAAATCAACATCTTAGGTTAGTTATTCAACGTGTCACATGTTCGTTCTACCTGCAAATTTCAGGATCTCCAATTTAGATAAACAAACCACACAGGTAAAGAATTTGCCCTGCTGGTGGGCTAACTGCAGGGTCTATAGGCTCTCCCACTATAGAAGTCCACACACATAATCTAAGGCATCAATCATCCGGCAGTGTACTTTGACCAAGTGGAGCCCTGGCTATGATTGACATGGCTGTTTCTATGAAGGGGATGTGGTCTCTACAAGTCAAGCTGGGGCGTATTATAGAGGGGGCGAAGTTAATACGAATTTACAGCAAGGAGAAAGGCTGTCGTCCAGGTTCTGTTACCCCTCCAACATAACGCAACTATTGAACGCAATAGAGATCGAACCGAGCTTCTTGCAGAGTTTGAAAACTTAATTCAACTCTTCTATGAAGGGAGAGATATGGAACTGGACCCTGCTGCACCTAGCCTACACACCAGCCACCATATGAACTGTGCTCAGTATTGAGGAATTCCAGAACAAAACTCCATTGAAATGCCTCTTGGTTGTCATGATTCATTTAACTTTTCTACAGTCCGGGAAATTCGTTTTTGGTGAAGCCACTTCCTCGTTGCCTGTGAAGGCTTTTTACTTATAGTCTTCTCTCTGTCATTTTTGAACGTACACTTAAGGGAGTGAACGTTATTTATAATAAGGGTTACATGAAGAAAATCAGACCGCTCTGAAATGAAAATGGTGACCCTCCCCTTCACCAAAAAATAATCCTTCAAACAAAGTGTATGCCAGACATGTCTGCCATTTACCCTGACTTCTTGGCCAAACAAGAGCCTTATACAGTATATATCCAGTTTTAGAGACTGTTCTTCATCCTAAAAGCATTGCACAGCAATGCAGGAATTTTGATAGGGCACAGGGCACAGGGCCAGAAGGTTGTGGGTTCGCAGACCACCGTAGACAAGAGTAGGGGTGGAAAGATCTGCTTTATAGTAAAAGCATTGCATGAATCTATCATCGTATTTGCAGGTGCCCAAAAAATTGCTTTTAATAAACATTCCATGCAATTCTTCGTAATTTGACATATTAACGAATCTTTCTTTCATACCACACAAATAACCGAAATGACAGGCTAAGAATGGAAGACAGATAGACCTATGTGTTCATCTTATCATATTTCTCCAATGCCAAATCACTGTGTCTTGTTTGCAAAGAAACTGTCCCTCTTTGCAAATAGTTCTGAGCATAGTACTTCGCTGGCTGACTTTCAAAAGTTAGGCCTACCTTTCCAACCCAGACAGAGTAGGCCTAGCAACTGCAGAAAAATGTAACTATTAACAGCTGCCTACTCGTCTTCCATAGCTTAACCCAACGAGAGAAGGTCACAGGTGTTTCCGTAAAAGCTGTCTGGGTTTAAACATCTTCTATTGTACAGATAGGGAATTGCTTAATCAATTGACAGTGAAATAATTAGATTAGGCCTACTTCCCAAGCAAAGTCAGTCTCTGAATGTCAAAGAAAGGAAACAATGACATCCCAATGCCTCGGAGTCATGTCTTTTCCAGGTTGTTTTTACAGCTTGTTTCTAGCATAGAGAATCGCGGACCAAAGGGATTTTATATATAACTTTATATAATCGGATCCGTTTTATTGTCTTCATAGTATTAAGCTAAGAAGGGGTAGGCCTGTGCTTTTTGCCATTTTCTTTAATATTAGGTCGACATATGGCATACCCTCAATTCGAGTCTTGGTTTTAACTTAACACCCCTTCACTGACATGGCGGTAAACTACTTAAAGAGTGCATGGTGGGTGGAGGAATTGACCAACACATTTATGGATATAGCAGCCTATAGCCTAATTTTGTCTGTCAAACAGGTGGACCAACCTCTTATTTCTTAATTAGGAAGAAATAGGCTCCAACACAAAGCCCTCTTGTTTTTAGTAAAGTGTCATTAAATTGAATAAGGTTGAAATGTCCACTTTCAGCACCATGAGCTGTCCATTCTGATTGATTGTGCCACAGCTGCTGCTTCAAGTTTCAACACCACAATGTAAGTTTTTAGCATCTGGTTTATTGTAAGGTCACTAACTAAAAAGAAATATATTGTTTTTAAGCAAATCAATTATAGTACTAGGAAGCTATCAAAGTTGACCTCCGGTCCTCCTCATCTTCGTGCTCTCCTTCTCAAACTGAACAGAACATGCAGTAGGCTATAGGCTAGTCCACGCTCAAGAGAGTGAATTTTGTTGATGAAATTTTTAAATTTGGAAGACACCTTTGACTCCTGAACTGCCACCGTAAGCCTACACAGCACAGCCATTGGTTAGGCAGGACACACACACACAAAAAAAAAAAACGTTTTAGATCAGCAAATGCAGAGCAGGCTGGGGCTCAGGGTTGGAATACCCATTGCAGGGTGTAATGCAGCCTAGTTTTATTTACACCATCCCAGCAGCTATCTTAGAAATATAACTTTGCTTTGTGTTTCTCGAGCCTGCACTTCGTAGCCTACAGGCTATGGATCATTTGATCGAGACCACACTAAAGAGCCAATAGGCGTAGTTGATATTGCACTCCCAGAGGAGAATGAGAGATGAGGGGCTGCATCGGGCACACATCGATATATAACCTAATAAGCAACTAATTCAAAAAACACTGAGAAATATTGACATTTCATCAATTACAAATTACATGACCCTCCTCTGGGTTAGATAAAAATAAAAAAAAATGCTAAACCCTCCTCTTGACTGAAATTGAAAAAGCATGACCCTCCCCTATTTTACTTCAGGTAACCATTCTGTACATTTCCATCTGTTCCTAAAGGCATCAAAAGGGGAGCGGAGCCCCGTTTCAAAGCACTCGAAGAACAGAAGCATAACAAGATGAAAAGAGGGATTCTATGATCTGGCCCTGTAATTACACATTTCTAGAACCCTGTGCTTCACTATCAACAACAGATAAGGCTTTTCTGTGTTCCTCGCCTTTGATCTGGGGGTCCCTTCAATCACTTAGGGAAGAGGGGGACTCAGTGCTTCCTGTTCGGGACCCCCCTGCAAACCGCTCTCTAACTTACCAGTAGGTCGACATCAGACATTTTGTGTACATTGCATTTTAAGAAATAGCTAGCTAGTTAGCCTAGCAAATGTAGCTATGTAGTTTTAATTTTACATTCGGTAGGGTCTATTGTCAACTATTTTGTTCTGGGTTTATAGTACCCATAAGAGAAGGAGACAAACAAGGGAGAAAAAAAGAGTCCTGTCTGCTTGACTCATGCCTCAAATGTTAAACTACCAAGTAGTACATTTTCTAACAGCCAAATGCTATTTTTTTGTGTCTAAGTAATAGAACTAGAAAACACTCAATTCCACCAAACCTATTTTGTAGCACTTTGTCAGGGTTCGTAGCACTGTTGTTTTTTTGCAATGCATCCTGGTTGGTACACTAGGAGTCATAGATAGTCTCAGGAGTCATAGATCACTTGGTGGTTATCCATAAAATATGTACCTTTGTCATTTGAGAAACTCGCTTTGTACTGGTTTTTAGAAGGAACCCAATCAACTAATTTTGAGCAAGCATTTAGTGACTAACTCACTGTTTAAACCTCTTTCTTGATCCTCTAAAGAAGTGCTTTGGTATTTGGAATTCCACTCCTGACAGAGCAGTGATGTGGAATCCCTGTGATCAATGCTGAGGGAAATAGGAGTTCTTAACAAGGTGCTAACGCAGATCAGTTAAACTAAGTAACCTGATAGGGACCCATGAAAGGCCCTGAGCAGCCATCACTGAACTGTTGCTCACCTGTTGACTACTCAGTTGACTCAAGGATCCACTGATAGTAGAGATTAAAGGGAACCTTTAAAGGCCCCTATTGAGGGTCAACCGGAAGGAGGGAGGAAATGAAGGGAGGAGGGGCAAACAGCAATGGAGAGGTTAACTAAAGCAGGGGCCTTCCATCTCCCTCCCTCCCACCACTCCACCCCCCACCAACAACAAAAAACTCTCTGACATGACCCCCAGCCGAGAGCCGGACGGACTAAAGCCTCCCATTGTTGTCCCTTATACAGGATCACCGAGCCTGCCAGTGAAAAAGGGGGAGGAGAGGTGGGGTGGATGGGGGGGGGGGGGGGGGGACTGCCAGCTCAAACACAATCGTGTGATAGGACTTGGCCCTATCTAATCAAGGGCAGGAGGTCACTTCCGAACAACCGGGCTATAAAAGATTATTTCCTGCCGCATAACAGAGGAGCCGTTGGGGAGGGTGGGAGGGGAGGAAGAAGGGAGGGTAGCGGGAGGAGAGAGATGGGAAAATGGGGGAGGGGTGCAGGCTGTCTGTGAGGAGAGGAAGTGAATTGAAAAAAAGCCAGCAGACGGGAACCATCTGGCTAGATGGTAGTATAATCTTTAAAAAGAGACTGGGAGGGGTGAGGTACCCCACCCACCAAACACACACCCTCCGAAAGGGCCCACTGCGTCCCAGGAATGATTTAAGCTTTTTTTTTTTTAAATAACGTTTTGGGAGTATTTTTTTTCCCTTGGTTGAGATATCAAGGAAAAAGGGAAGGAGCGGGGGGGGCATATTGAACATCGCTCATACAGACCTCTCCCTGGGTGCTGTTAAGATAGGACATGATCTTATCAATGTGGGCCCGTCCGACCAGAAGGGAGAGCAGTATAGCTAATATGAAGTATACTTTACTGTATTTCTTTAGCCTGCAACGTTTGAGAGAATAGCACTTCAGCCATCAGCATCGTGTCAATGTAACGTTCTACCTGCTACACCAGAAACCAACCAAAATCGACTTTACTTCTCAGTATTTCAATTCACACAAGATGGAATGAACGCGAGCGGCAGCCATCGAGAATTGAACATCAGCAATTCATGCGCTTGGACGCTGCCATTGGACTTGACGCAACGTGGACAGTATAGCAGCTTACATTGATTTCCAAGGAAGTATTTCCTATATGGCTGATGGCTGATGGTAATGCCGGACAACTGATGGCTGTAGTGTAGCAGGGCCTTAAGGTGGAGTTTTTGTTGGTGTACTTTTTCAGAAGACTGTCATCCAACTGTTGTTTTAAATGATCTAAATGTAATTATATTTCCTTAAGTTCCCAGATGAGCAATTCTTGACAGCTCCCTCTGATCAAGCCATCTTCACCTCTAGTTACATTTCTTGTATTTTTTATTTAACCTTTATTTAACTAGGAAAGTCATTTTCATTTACAATGACGGCCTAGCCCGGCCAACGCTGGGCCAATTGTGGGCATTGGCCACTTCCCTTTGATTTCATTTTCAGTTAGTAGAACACATAATCACCGACATCCATTGGCTATGAGCAAAAGCGCAAAGCTCATCTCTCAAACACACCTGTCCATTAATTACAATAGGATCCCCCTGAATGATTGCCAGGGTTTGGGTATTGGTCCTCTCACTCAGGCCCCGCCTTCTCTTCCACATCCCCTACTGGCCTTTGTCCATAAAATGCCTGACAAAGACAGGAAGAGGGGCTTGGGGGAAAATGTGTGGTATTAGATGGCAGTAACGCCGCATAGACGCATGGCACTTGGGGACGATGTGTGAAGGGTTTACACCCTGGCCCTCTGTGTGTGAAACCATGGAGCAAATGCAGAGGCTTGGTTCCAATGGAACACCTCTGCCAAAGTAGTCCCAGCACCTGATAAAACATTGTTTATTACTCATGTGAATTATAAAAGGTCACTAAAGTAAATGAGTGTTTACCTCATTGCCAACCAGCCTGAGATAGAAACCTGGATGTAGCAGGAGTTATATTTTGTTATTTTTTTAAACTTTTGCTCTGTTTAGATGATTTTATAGCAACTTTTCTGTATTCACCATCAGATGGTTCTCTCTATTTCTCAGAAACAGTTTCGCCCAACAAAGAGCAAAAACATTTTCAACATAACGAAAGCAAACCAAACCAACTTCAGTGAGAGGCATAGAAACCCCTCATCCTGTCCCTCAAACCCATCTCTGCAGTCCCTCATAGCGAATTTCCATTTAGACGGTATTAGGAACATAAGGGAAATCCGCTGAGGTTAGGCAAACTGAAAGCGGAGCTTTGCCTTTGGTGACAAATCCTCCGGGGAGGGTTTATAGAAGACTTTCAGCGTCAGCAGCAGTGCCCTAGCTAAGGACAGCCCTGGCCGGCAGCAGAGCTTGTGGGTTGGAGGTTCCACCATGGTGACTCACAGGGTAATCATGCGTGTTTGCACTCGCAAGGCCCCAATGCTGTCAGAGGGCCCCGGGAGTAGGGCCGCCAAGCTTTACACACTCCAAAATAGCACCCCGTGGGCGTGTGGCGCTGCTAAATTTACTCTGCAACAAGTGCGAGGGAGCCAGTTCGCTTTGCTGCCACTTGTGCCATGGAATTACTTAATAGCGACTCAGGTTGACTTTTAACCATTTCTTTTATTTACTGAGATGCAGTGCCTTAGACTGCTGCACTTGACACAATGATGATGAATATGGAAGCTTGTAGGGGCGATGACAAATCATTTCATGGAGTGGATTCTGATATATATAAATAAAAGGAAACTAGTATTCAGACACTTAAAACTTATTTTGGTATTTCATCTAATTTGGGGGGGGGGGAAACAAGGCTTTTAAGGGACTATTGTTAAAACCTGATACCTGGAAATGGCAAGCAAATATATATTTCCTTATTTGGGTCAGACTGGAAAATATGAAGTAAACATTTGCTTCCTGTTAGCCGCCTCCTGAATAACATTTTAGCTCTGTCCTGTGTCAGGGATCTAAAGTGAAACCTGAAAAAAGAGGCCTCCCATTGTTTGCGATTGTCCAGAAGCAAATGGGTCTCGAATTGCAGCTCTGAAAGGTAACAGGAAATTGACAAATCGTTAACCCACTCAACCACTCAGAGGAACAAACGGTACATTCCAGCAACAAAATGGAAATCCACGTTAAAAAGGAGCCATGTTCTGTTCATGCAAACTGTTGAACCACAGTGACAGGAAATCCTACAGGTCGTTCCCTGCAAGAGCTTAACCAGATAAATCACAAAATGCCACTTCTTTGTTTTTCTACAAAAATACCACTCAATGTTTACCACCCAGCCTAGTTATATTATCCACATTAGCCTTTACCTCCCTGAACAACTGTGCTTGTTTTATTCCCGAGGTCAAGTTTCCAACTCCCTCAAAACGGAGATTGTCTGAAATACTAATTGCCCCCTCAAAGTTAAACCCTGGTATTTTAGTGCATTTCCTGTTACCGCTCTGTTATTTCAGACTCACTAACCTTTAGAAGTGAAGACTCATCCCCTGGGGGGTCAGCAAACTTCCAGAGTGATAAATTCACTGACAAAAAAAGGCAGGCAAATGGGGGCTGTATCTGCCCCATCTTTACCTTTAGTGAAGGAACCGTGCCATAAAAGCTTGGCATTGATAGCAGTTTATTATCTTTGAACAGGTGGACCTGGGTCGTTGTAAAGGTGGCTCTCATTTCTCAGACACATACTGTGGCCTCACACTATGGAGACCATTTGAGAGTTGGGAAGATTCTGATATACTGTAGCAACTTTTAAAACCAGGGATTAAAGCTATTGCTTAGTTTGTGGGTGACCGCTTGCCTGGAATGAAGTTTATCAAGTGTTGGAACTTCCAGTTAGTATCATTGCTGGCCATTTTGCATTCAGATGTAGGCTTATTTTACATTATCAGCTTAAAGAATAATCAAGCCAATAAATAGAATCCCGAAATAACAGGCTTGAAACATTCAGGTTAAAAGTGGTTCTGACTCACTTCAAGTACATTTTTTTTACCAGAATTCCACACATGAACAAATGAGTGTACAGCAAAGTGGTGTTGACCAAACTATTCCATGTTACGCAAAGAAATGATGCAAGAACTAAACTTGGACCCAATCACTGCTTATGAAATGCCTTATTACCCAGAAAGCTTTCAAACCAGAGTTAAACACTCCCAAGGGTCAATGTAACGAGGATAATCAAGACACAAGACATTGTTTTTAATTAATTAATATATTTTCTGCATTAAAGTTAACATAGTTTATTCTTTTGTGCCACCCTTTCATTTTTCAGTAAGTATTGATATTGTTATATTCAGACATGAGTAAATGTAAGACTGTCTTTTGCAATAAATATCATAAAATAATAGAGCTTCACATAATAAATATTTTTACAAAAAAAAAAAAAAAACATTTTCCTTTTTATTTTTAAGCCAGATCGCTCTTATGGATTTGAGAATACAATTTACAAAACAAAAACAAGGGAAAGAATGCCACAGAATGTGTGTGAATGGTGAGTGGGGAAGGGAGAGAAACATATCCAACAGAATACTATGAGATGGATGTGCTTTCCACAATGCAACTCGAGCACAGAATCCCAGCTATCCATGGTCTGAGTGTGGTAGCAACTGGGAATTCTAACAATCCTTGTTTGCTATGAACACGTGGTAACAGCTACATATTGCCTAGCTAGATAGTCCTTCACAGATTTGGTAAGAGGCTGCTCTCACTTGAAGCTTAAAGCACCAGGTAAACACTGCCTAGCTAACAGAAAATTATTTATAAAAAAGTGTTAATGAGTAGCTGAAGAGAGACAAAAAACAACAACCATTGAAGACAAACACTGGTCTGTAAAAACATGGTCCTGTTGCAAAAAGGAAGGAGAAGAAAAAAAAGTGAGTGGTTTTCATATTCCGTGCTTTACTCCTATCAGGAGAAAAGGAAGTGGGTGGGAGGTGCTTAAAATGTTTGATAAACATCAATAGTAATAGTGACTATTATGGTTATCATCATTATCATTGTCAAAACCACACAGGGGAACGACTGTCCGCCCCTCTACCCACACACACACATACAAGATCAGGAAGGCTTTTCCTGGGCCTGGTGGGACCAGCGCTCCAGTTTGCAATAGACAGTGTTGGAGTTCTTGCAGCGGCAGCCGGGCCTGTTGACTTGGTCGTAGCAGCCCTGGCACGCCTTCAGACACCCCTTGACGGGCGGGTAGCACAGCAAACAGGGGAACAGTACCGACAGTAATCCCATGCAGAGGAAGCGTGAGCAGCAGTGGGAGCGTGACAGCGAGCAGGGGTGGTCGGCACACGAGTCCCCCTCGTCGTCGTTGGAACAGTGGTAGAAGATGCCCTTGACCAGGCACATGCACGTGCCATGCTCCAGGGCGCTATCCGCCGAGCACAGGCACTGGCCGTTGCAAGCCAGGCACGAGGGCAGGGTTCTTGGGGCTGTGCAGTCTCCGCACTTGCACTTCCCGCAGCATTCGCAGATGAACTGGTGGCCAGAGGTCATGTCCCCTTTTCCTGAGGGCTTGAGCGGTGCCTCCAGTGGCGGCAGCGGGTGCGAGCCCTGCTGGGAGGCTAGCAGCGCCTTGGGCTGAGTCCGAACAGGCTGAGCGCGCTCGGCTCTGTG
Organism: Oncorhynchus kisutch; assembly: GCF_002021735.2. Taxonomy (NCBI): domain Eukaryota; kingdom Metazoa; phylum Chordata; class Actinopteri; order Salmoniformes; family Salmonidae; genus Oncorhynchus; species Oncorhynchus kisutch. The sequence goes on from NC_034192.2 coordinate 39,275,830, forward strand.
GTGGTGCTGGTGGAGGGCCACCATCCCTGGCCTAGAGGGAGGCGAGCGGGCCAGGAGTCCCTGCTCAGAAGATACACTGCTGTTGCTCCCTGAGCTAGCCGCACTGCCTGTACTGGTGGAGCGATTAAGGCCCGGGGCCCTGGTGCTACACTGCTGGCCCCCGGCCACTACTACAACCCCACCGTGGTGGCCCTGCCCTACCGGCCGGTGCTCGTAGTTGTTGTTCACATTGACGAGAATCACCTCGTGAGTCCGCTCCTGCTGCTTGTCGGGCCTGGGCACCATGCGGGGCGCAGGGGGCCTCCGGACCACCGAGGGGCCTTCTGTGTACTCGTTGCTGGAGCGGATGGCCTTGATTTGGTCCAGGGAAAGGATAGCGGCATGTTGGAGCTCCCGCTCGTAATCCGACCTCTGCCGGTCCTCCAGGGAAGGCTGCTGAATCACCACTAATGAACCGCCAGGGCCATGTTGACTTTGGAGCGCCATCTGGGGTGATCACCACTTCCGACATTCACCATGGACTTGGCATGCATCGGAAAACCTGCAAGGGACAGCAAGAGAGACACGGGAAAGGGCCATCAGTAAAGACAAGGATGTCATTTGCAAATGAGAAATATAGGGTGGTGGCGTTTTGGAAAACTGTTCCCTTTTCATTTAGATTCAACTTTTGATTGGAAAAGCTAAAGAGCTGAAAAGGTAGAACCATCAATAGATCCTTGGATGGTCTCAATTTATAGATCAAACATGGTTAATTGAAGATCATATTTCATCAAAGTTATGAAACGGGTTAAGAGCACAGTCTATTGAGAGTTGAGTATGCTATTTTGGGCTTACATTCCGATTTTAGTAGACGCTTTTTATCCAGTCAGTCAATTCATCTTAAAATAGCTAGGTTAGACAACCACATCAGTCGTAATATGTACATTTTTCTTCAAATAAGTTAAGTTATCAGCAAAGTCAGTGCTAGTAGGAAAAGCCAAGTGCAATATTTTTTACTAATTAAGAACATGTTCACATAGCCCTGCTGGTTTCTTATGCAAGCCGTGGGAAAAAAAAGACTATTATTGTTACTTTTCCTACCTTCCTCAATATGCACACATCCAAACTTCAGTACAAATAGGCTACTTCCCGTGCTCATTTACATTTGTATGACTGGTTAACATTTAAAATGTGCCAAGGCGACGGAACGAGGCGACGATCCAATAGGACAAAATGAGCTGCCTCGCGTATTATTCGATTACTAAATGAAAGACTGTTAGAAGGAAATGTGGTGACAAAACTAAGGTCACGACAGAACCCGACAATAGTGTCAACTTTATGTCCATATAATTTCAAGCACACAACTGAATTAAAGCCAATACCATTACTGGTTTAAAATATCAGAAGCCAGACGTATCTCTTGAAACTGTAACACAAACGGGACCCTACTCAATAGGCAAAAACACATTCGGTCAGTCTAATCAACATGACGCAAACATACAAAGAAGTTTAAAAACGGATACAATATGCAGATAGGCATATGCGCGAAGACAGCTTGCTTATAAGCAGAGCCCTATAATTGATTGACTTCATGAAACCCCGCAGTAGTTTACACCGAGCACAGTAAATAGGTTAAGCCAGTAGATAGACGGGCGGCCTAATTGTTGTATTGTAAAAGGACAAATACACCGACAGTCCTAGTGTAGGCTATGCCCTAGGGTTTAGTTGACCGAGAGACGTCCCATGTGATAGAAACCACAGAGGATCAAATCAACGGATCTAGAGATGAATAGCAAAACAAGGGGGAAAAGCTTATGAATGAAAACTAGGCTACGGTGGGGGTGGGGTGTTTGTTTGCGCGTCGGAGTGATCGCGCTCCCCTCTGAACCAAACTATGACCGTTTTGATTCCCTTCGGGAGTCGAATTGTCTGTTAAATAGGCATTCCGAGTAGAGGACACAAGCAAGCATGTACAATATGAAGCGAACTCTCCACAGATTCAAGCACCAGATGATGCGTGCTCGCAAGGCCATCTATCTCGACATATACTAAAGAAAAGCATAGTCCATGCAACTGGCAACAATGTTTCCAGAGCCGGAGTTCTGAACCCTATGCGTATATTAGCCTGCTTATCCGAGGAAGATTAGTTGTGAAATGTTCGTTGTATCCAGTCTACATTTTAGCAACAAAGAATCTATGAACAAACCAGACATTTCCAACATGTTTCATTGAGGGGAGATACGCACCCATCTGTAACCATCCATAACGTCGAATCCATCAACCAATATACCAAAACTCCATCCAAGGAAATAGTCCAAGCGTATTTTAATTAGCTCTTAAAATGTGACCACGGCTTTAAATCCAAATACGGATGTTGTATCTTCTTTCGTTATTCCTTCTCAAAATATGGTGCATTACACCAATGTGCTCCAGAAACGGTAAATCAACGTTTCTTTATGGAATAGGTACCAAATAGCCTAAAAGTTGCGCACTTGAGAACGATCTGGTCAGACAACACTGTTTATTAGTCCTAGAGCAGAATAACAATTGCAGGGAAAAGCTTTAGGATTCTTAAAAGCACAATAATTCACGTTTTGAAGACAAATAATTATATATCCAATGGTTTTCAGTCTTCAAATTCTGCTTGGAGAATAGTAAAAGTAGATTTTTGTTGTACGGAATGCTCAAAAGCAAGCGCTAGTCGAAGACGTGCTCTCATCAACACTGCAGGACTGTCGAGCACTGAATGAATGAGAATGTAGGGCTCAGTGTTTGCTCGACAAGCCAACTCCCATTGGCCATTCACGCCACTGAAAAAGGATACATCGCATCCGCTCTTAATTCATTGGGCAGATGTGTAAGGCCGGGCGATAGAGATGTGTGCAGCAGTTAAGGTGGAACGGTTTACAATAGCCGATAAACTCATTTCCGTTCTTGTGGTTGCAAAACTATTGAACAGTGGCAACAAAATTATCCCCTTTGAATCGATAACGTTGTTTTATTTTATGCATTCCACGGTATCTCACCATTCCATTTACGTATGGCAGAGTTAGAAATACACAAATGCGCATAAAACTCTGGGCAGAAAATAATGTAGCCTAAGTATGTAATAGTGTTGGCCTAAAGTCTATATCTAAAATACCATAAGAAAATGGCCGATATAGAAAATGAAATGGAAATCCCTCCACTACTCATTTGTTTTATTTTCCCAGTGGCTCAGTAAACTTAACTTTGGAGCCCCCTTAAGAAAAAGGCACCCCCCCACAAGCAAGGGGAAAGATTCCCCCCACCCACCGCCTCCCCTCTGTTCTTGACTGTCTGGTTTGATTGGTGTCGCGGATGCGCTACATCCGGATCCACGAGAAAAGGAAGTTCAATACAGAGTCAGTTTATCCTCTTCAAATCAATAGATGAATGACCTCAATACAATCTCGGGTCAGCAAATTCTGCAAAACTTCTACATTTAACGGACTGATAAATGCATCTGTAGGCCTATATGCCTCTGGTGTTTGGGTGGATATATATACAAAAAAATAGTTTGGAAGCTTAAGGCTTGATGATAAAGCAATTCCTGCTGGATTCCCAAACGACAGATGGGAACCTCTTCATAGTGGTCAGAAATGCGGAGAGAAGTCAGACATTTTACGGTTACCCTACAGCAATTAACAGATTTCCATGGATGAAATGAATAATATACCATCCGTGCTTGTTTTCACCCTGGATATATCCAATAAGCAAATGCAAAGCAAATGGAAAGTGCACATTATTAAAGATGAATGCAAACGTTTCCTTCAAACTTCTCACCCCATTCAATAATCTGTGTTGCGTTCGTTATATATAACTCCTGCTTTGAAAATAGCCTAAGAAAGACCCTTGGTTAAATTAATTGACGTTGGCTATGTTTCTGCATTGTAATCTTCTTTCTTTTTTATTTTTACCATGCCTAATATAATCGATTTGTCTTATGAAGATAACATTTTAAAAAGCATTAACAAGCATATAGAGAAACAATGAATGTATCACATTGTAGCCTAATATTGCATTTTAGGTAGAACAGGTTTCTAAACAACACTTTTGCAGAGAATTGTGCCTTAAGATTGGTTATTTAGGGAGACTAACAATTAGGCCTACTGAGCACATTCAAAAGTAGCCTATTGATTAAATCACATGGGCTATTCTAGTCTATTATTCCTCGCTATTCACTGATGTAATGTCCATTAGGAAACCCTTGCGACTCCAGTGGATTACTGCATTTATGGGTAACATTTGCAGTCGGTCCGCAAAGAGTCTCGCAGCGTTGGCATTTTTCCACTGTGACGTCAGAAAAAGCTCAAGCCGCGTTGCTGTTGATAGTTGATATAGGACTGGACGAGAAAGTCTGGAACGCGAGGCTTCACGGTGTTTTCAAAGTGTCTTCCCATGAAGAGCTGTGCTTTTATGTCCTCTTGCAGGGCCAGCAGGGCAGCCTCTCTGCACACTACCGCTATCTGCGACAGATACAGATAGGACTGTCAGACAGCCAGATCTCGACCACCTTGCGTTATGTGAGCATCCACAGCCACTAGGGCTGTGGCGAGTAGGTCAACAATGAACTTCTATAAAAAGCAGTGTTGCAAAAAGTACTCAATTGTTTTACTTGAGTAAAAGTAAATGTACCTTAATAGAAAATGACTCAAGTAAAAGTGAAAATCACTGAGTAAAATACAACTTGAAAGTGTCTGGTTTAAAATGTACTTAAGTACAATGGTGGGAACAGTACTCAATTGTCATATGAGTAAAACTACAAAGTACAAGTAATGCTATACATCAAATTCCTTATATTAAGCAGACCAGATGCCAAAATGTTCTTGTTTATTTATTTATTTATGGGCAGACAGGGGCACTCGCCCAGACTCAGACATCATTTACAAACGCAGTAGTTGTGTTTAGTGAGTCTGCCAGATCAGAGGCAGTAAGGATGACAATGCATTATATTGATAGGTGTGTGTATTGGTCCATATTGCTGTCCTGCCTGGGCATTCAAAATTATGTAACAAGTACTTTTGGGTGTCAAGGAAAATGTATGGGAGTAAATGTAAATATTTTCTTTAGGAATGCAGTGGAGTAAAATCCAATCAAATGTTATTGGTCCATACAGGTTTAGCAGATGTTATTGCGGGTGTAGCGAAATGCTTGTGTTCCTAGCTCCAACAGTGCAGTAGTATCTAAAAACAATTCCCAACAATACACACATATATAAATGTATAAGAATGGAATTAGGAAACATTGAAATATTAGGATGAGCAATGTCAGAGACCGAAGTACCGTTGAAGTGGGAAGTTTACATACACTTAGGTTGGAGTCATTAAAACTCGTTTTTCAACCACTCCACAAATTTCTTGTTAACAAACTATAGTTTTGGCAAGTCGGTTAGGACATCTACTGTGTGCATGGCACAAGTAATTGTTCCAACAATTGTTTACAGACAGATTATTTCACTTATAATTCACTGCATCACAATTCCAGTGGGTCAGAAGTTTACATCCAGTAAGTTGACTGTGCCTTTAAACAGCTTGGAAAATTCCAGAAAATTATGTCATGCCTTTAGAAGCTTCTGATAGGCTAATCGACATAATTTGAGTCAATTGGAGGTGTACCTGTGGAAGTATTTCAAGGCCTACCTTCAAACTCAGTGTCTCTTTGCTTGACATCATGGGAAAATCAAAAGAAATCAGCCAAGGCCTCAGAATATGATATTGTAGACATCCACAAGTCTGGTTCGTCCTTGGGAGCAATTTCAAACGCCTGAAGGTACCACGTTCATCTATACAAACAGTAGAACACAATTATAAACCACATGGGACCACGCAGTTGTCATACCACTCAGGAAGGAGATGTGTTCTGTCTCCTAGAGATAAACGTACTTTGGTGCGAAAAGTGCAAATCAATCCCAGAACAACAGCAAAGGACCTTGTGAAGATGCTGGAGGAAACAGGTACAAAAGTATCTATATCCACAGTAAAACGAGTCCTATATCGACATAACCTGAAAGGCCGCTCAGCAAGGAAGAAGCCACTGCTCCAAAACATCCATAAAAAAAGCCAGACTACGGTTTGCAACTGCACATGGGGACAAAGATTTAACTTTTTGGAGAAATGTCCTCTGGTCTGATGTTATGTTTGGAGAACAAGGGAGCCTTGCAAGCCAAAGAACACCATCCCAGCCGTGAAGCAGGGGGGTGGCAGCATCATGTTGTGGGGGTGCTTTGCTGCAGGAGGGACTGGTGCACTTCACAAAATAGATGGCATCATGAGGTAGGAAAATTATGTTAAAATGTTGAAGCAACATCTCAAGACATCAGTCAGGAAGTTAAATGACCCCAAGCTAAATGAAGTTAAATGACCCCAAGCATACTTCTACAGTTGTGACAAAATGGCTTAAGGACAACAAAGTCAAGGTATTGGAGTGGCCATCACAAAGCCCTGACGTCAATCTCATGGAAAGTTTGTGGGCAGAACTGAAAAAGCGTGTGCGAGCAAGGAGGCCTACAAACCTGACTCAGTTACACCAGCTCTGTCAGGAGGAATGGGCCAAAATTCACCCAACTTATTGTGGGAAACTTGTGGAAGGCTACCCGAAACGTTTGACCCAAGTTAAACAATTTAAAGTCAATGCTACCAAATACTAATTGAGTGTATGTAAACTTCTGACCTACTGTGAATGTGATGAAAGAAATAAAAGCTGAAATAAATCATTCTTTCTACTATTATTCTGACATTTCACATTCTTAAAATAAAGTGGTGATCCTAACTGACCTAAGACAGGGAATTTTTACTCTGATTAAATGTCAGGAATTGTGAAAAACTGAGTTTAAATGTATTTGGTAAGGTATATGTAAACTTCCGACTTCAACTGTATATGTATGTGTGTGTGTGTGATGGAATATATAGACATTATGGACAGTATGTGGATAGAATGTGTAGTATATCTGAGGAATCGTATATGTACAGCCATTGTTGAATATGATGGACTTGACGAGAATACAGTCTATACATATGAAATGGGTAAAACAACATGTGAACATTATTAAAGTGACCAGTGGATGATAGCGGGGTGAACAGGCTGTGGCTAAGGTGGCTGAGGTCCTTGATGATTTTCTATGCCTTCCTGTGACACCGGGTGTTGTAGATGTCCTGAAGGGCAGGCAGTGTGCTCCCGGTGTTGACCACACCACCCTCAGGAGAGCCCTGCGGTTGCGGATGATGCAGTTGCCGTACCAGGCGGTGACATAGACCGACAGGATGCTCTCAATGGTGAATTTGTAAAAGTTTGTGAGGGTCTTAGGGGCCAAGCCAAATTTCTTCAGCCTCCTGAGTTTGAAGAGGCGCTGTTGCACCTTCTTCCCCACACTGTCTGTGTGGGTGGACCATTTCAGTTGTGTATGCTAAGGAACTTGAAGCTTTTCACCTGTGGATGGAGGCGTGCCTCCTCTGCTGTCTCCCGAAGTCCACGATCAGCTCCTTCATTTTGTTGACGTTGAGGGAAAAGTAAAAGTTGTCAAATATATAAATAGTAAAGTACAAATGCTCCCCAAAACTACTTAAGTAGTACTTCAAGGTATTTTTAGTTAAGTACTTTACACCCCTGACAAAGAGGTTGACCCCATCATGAACAACAAATGGATATTTAGAAATGAATTTACACATTTGTAACAGTTTGTATTAAGTCATGTATAATACTAAACAATAAATATTATAATACATACAGCCTATAGTTATTACAAGGTTACACACACACACACACACACACACACACACACACACACACACACACACACACACACACACACACACACACACACACACACACACACACACACACACACACACACACACACACACACACACACACACACACACACACACACACACACACACAGAGTAGAAAAAAGTATCTGATTTGGATAACACACACAACAGATCATTATGTTGAATGAATTCAGATTGCACATTTGATTTCAAGGGAAATAAATGACAACACTTGTGAGGGCCATGCATTCTGTTTAATCTCAACCAACATGCAGTATTCCCAATCCTGCACTTCCATCCTTTGCCGTCACAGCAGTTGACATTTTTACATTGCTTAGGGTTCAGGTCGTTCCGTGGAGTGACCTGACGGTGCATATCCTGCAAATCTCATCACACAGGGCTATCAGTCACTGGAAAATACAGATTGCTTCAGTTAGAGATTTTAGGGGGGCGGATTGTATAAGTCGCCGTCGGCAAGTCATGCCTTAGAACAGAATGATAGTTCTGGAGTAGGTGGTGACGTGGCTGGGAGAAAGGCATCTGGCGTTCATCAGCCATCGCTGGCCAAACTCCCCCAAAAGATGCCAGGCCGTAGGCATGTCACTGTTGCATAATTCAGGGAGAAATTGTAAAATAGGGTCTGCTGACACCATCCCCTCCCGTCACACCAGAGGAATCCACAAAGGCCTCAATGTGTTTAGAAAATGAGACCTATACAGGGAAATCTCAATGGAGGTAGGTTAGTGCCGTCTTGGAATAAAAGCCTGAACAAATTGTGGCCCTCCAGGACCGGAGATGCCCATCCCGTTTCTAAACCGAGGCCCACACGCAGTCCTGGTCTACTCCACAAATCATCTGGGCCCATAATCATAAAGGCTCCCAGAGTATGCATGGTGATCTAGGATCAGCTTAGCCTTTTTAATCACCATTAATACAATTGTATGGACAGGGGGGATCTGATCCTAGATCAGCACTCCTTCTCTGCCGGAGCTGCGAATTTATTACATTTATATTAAGCAGAGGAAACTGAACCATTTGGAAGGTGACCTCACAAATTCCCTTGGCATATTTACATGACATATGCCATTTAGCAGACGCTTTTATCCAAAGCGTGCATACATTTACTTATGGGTGGTCCCAGGAATCGAACCCACTAGCCTCCCGTTACAACTGCAATGCTCTACCAACTGAGCTACAAAGGAGTATATTTCTCCCTATTCCAAGAAGGGCACAGAACAAATGTGTACCCTACAATTAAGGAGTCTAGGGAGGCATAAAAAGATATATTCCTGGAAGGAATAACCACCTTATTGCAATGGGAAGGTCGAAGGGGGAGAAAATAAAAATGGTGGTTCCTTTTGAGCTCATCCATGGCACAGAGGCTGCCAACAAGATGGCAGACTATTGCCATTGCCAGACATTACCAGGTAATGGTAGACGAAAGGTACAGATCTCAGATCCTAAATCCTAATCTTTTAACCATTATGGAGAAAATACAGTCACACATTGTTTTTTATTTAAAAAAAACCTTGAAGGAGGATTTGGTTGCAACGGCCAACTAGAAAAAATTACATAATTGTAGCTAAAGAGAATTTCGTACCAAAATAACTCCATAACTGCTTAACCACTTCGCCTGTGTATATGTGTGTGTGTGTGTGTGTGTGTGTGTGTGTGTGTGTGTGTGTGTGTGTGTGTGTGTGTGTGTGTGTGTGTGTGTGTGTGTGTGTGTGTGTGTGTGTGTGTAAGAGAGAGAGTACTGTAAGAGTGTTTCTGCTTGTTTTGACAGATTAGTTGTAGTACCAGAATCCACCAGGGCAATTACCAATAAGTATCCATTTTGGCTACCAGCCGACCACTCAGATGACTCACAAACGTCTGTTTCTGCACTGTTTGCCTATTTTTGCTAGATCAACTTCACAGTTGAGTAGAAAGAGAAGGCAATTCTTAAGTCGCACACAGAGACATATTTAATATCTCCTGAGAGGTTTAACAGAATTAACCAAAATGTTACAGTAGCTAGTACTTCCTATCATACATAAGGAGTGACAGGACATATTTGGCGGGGATGGGATGGTTGGAAATCTGACAACAGGAAGAGGAGTTTAAGATGAGTATGTACAATGAGGTATGTAGGTTGTGTAAGGCATGGATGGCTTGGCTAAGGCAGGTGCTAGGCAGATGTTAGAAAGTAAGCTATTTCTTCGTTCGGGGCCAGCCGAACAACATGATTTAGACACTGTAAACAGAGGCCAGGGAAAATTGTCTTTGAGGGTTTCCTATCGTTCAAATAATTGAACTTGTTGTCAGTGGTGATGTGAAACAATGAAGGCATGCAACACAGGCCTCAATTAAGGAGAGAGAATGTTGAAAGAAAGAGAGGGGAAGTGGGGGGGGTGGTGCATGTTACTTCAACAACATGATTGAGGGACGTTTCCATGCAACAAGTACACAAAAAAACACAATCGTCTTCTTTTGTTCCAATGTAAGGGGACATGTTAAGGGCCTCATGTCTCAATCTCATGACTCAACATCAAATCATTTGGTTGTTTACACCCAGTTGCCACCCTAGTTCGACAAACCAAAAGAGCTGCTCCTAAGTACAGTGCCTTCAGAAAGTATTCGAACCCCTTGACTTTTTCCACATTTTGGTGTGTTACAAAGTGGGATTAAAATGTATTTCATTATCATTTCTTTGTCAACGATCTACATAAAATACTCTTTAATGTCTAACATTTCTAAAACATTTATGAAATATAAAACGAGTATTCAATCAATCTATACTGGACAATAAGTATTCAATCCGCTGAGTCAGTACATGTTAGAATCACCTTTGGCAGTGATTACAGCTGTGAGCCTTTCTGGGTAAGTCTCTAAGAGCTTTGCACACCTGGATTGTGCAACATTTGCCCATTACTCTTTTCAAAATTCTTCAAGCTCTGTCAAATTGGTTGTTGATCATTGCTAGACAACCATTTTCAGGTCTTGGCATAGAATTTCAAGCAGCTTTAAGTCAAAACAGTAACTCAGCCACTCGGGAACATTCACTGTCTTCTTGTTTTAGGTTATTGTCCTGCTGAAAGGTGAATTAATACCCCAATGTCTGGTAGAAAGCAGACTGAACCAGGTTTTCCTCTAGGATTTTGCCTGTATTTAGCTCCATTACGTTTATTTTTTATCCTGGAAAACTCCACAGCCCTTAACAATTACAAGCATACCATGATGCACCCACCATTAAGCTTAAAAAATATGGAGAGTGGTACAATACTGTGTTGTATTGGATTTGCCCCAAACATAACACTTGTGTGTTCCGGACAACAACAAAACATTTTTTTTACGTATTACTTTAGTGCCTTGTCGTAAACAGAATGCATGTTTTCAAATATTTTTATTCTGTGCAGGCTTCTTGCTTTTATTCTGTGCAGGCTTCTAGGTTAGTATTGTGGAGTAACTACAATGTAACTACAATGTTGTTGATCCATCCTCAGCTTATCTCGGCCATTAAACTCTGTAACGGTTTTAAAGTCACAATTGGCCTCATGGTGAAATCCCTGTGTGGTATCCTTCCTCTTTGGTAACTGAATTAGGAAGGACACCTGTATCTTTGTCGTGACTGGGTGTATTGATACACCATCCAAAGTGTAATGACTAACTTCACCATGCTCAAAGGGATATTTCATGTCTGCATTTATTTTTTTAGCCATCTACCAATAGGTGCATTTCTTTGCCAGGCATTTGAAAACCTCCCTGGTCCCTGGTTGAAATTGTGTTTGAAATTCACTAACAGCGTGGAGGAGAGGACTGGACATGGGAGGACATCCTGGACGGCTATGGATCCTACACATGGGAGGAGATCCTGGCTGGAAGGGATCGCCTCCCATGGGAACAGGTGGAGGCAGCCAGGAGAGCGGAGGCAGCAGGAAAGGGAAACCAGCGGTATGAGGGAACACGGTTGGCAAGGAAGCCTGAGAAGCAGCCCCCCCAAATAAATTGGGGGGGGGCACACGGGGAGTGTGGCGGAGTCAGGTTGGAGACCTGAGCCCACTCCCTGTGCTTACTAGGGTGAGCAGGTGACAGGCCGAGTATTCACAGGCCGGTGTGCTCGGTGCCAGCGTCCCACATTTGCCGGGTGGAAGCTGGCATCCAGCCAGAACGGGGGACGGGGCAGCTATGCGGTCGAGACCGCCAGTGCGCCTCCACGGCCCTGTGTATCCGGTGCCTCGGCCAAGGAAGAGGCCCCCTGTATGTCTCCCCAGCCTGGTGAGTCCTGTGCCTACTCCCAGAACCAAGTCTCCCTCCTGTCCGGAGCCGCCAGAGCCGCCCTCCTGTCCGGCACCGCCAGTGTCTCCCACCTGTCCGGAGCCGCCAGAGCCGCCCTCCTGTCCGGCACCGCCAGAGTCTCCCACCTGTCCGGCCCTGCCAGAGTCTCCCGCCTATTCGGGGCCCGCTGTAAGGGTCCCCAGTCCGAGGTCGGCGGCGAGGGTCACCACTCCAGAGGCACCACATAAGTGGGCCAAGACTAAGGTGGAGTGGGGTCTACGTCCCTCACCAGAGCTGCCACCGCGGTGAAACGCCAACCCAGACCCTCCACTATAGGTTCAGGTTTTGCGGCCGGAGTCCGCACCTTTGGGGTGGGTACTGTCACGTTCTGACCTTAGTTCCTTTTTTTAGTTCTCTATTTTTGGTTTGGTCAGGGCGTGAGTTGGGGTGGGCATTCTATGTTTTGTATTTTTGTGTTTGGCCAGGTATGGTTCCCAATCAGAGACAGCTGTCTATCGTTGTCTCTGATTGAGAACCATACTTAGGTAGCCTGTTCCCACCTGTGTTTGTGGGTAGTTGCTTTCTGCTTTTGTGTCTGCACCAGACAGAACTGTTTCGGTTGTTCTCTTTGTTGTTTTGTCATTCAGTGTTCTGTTCTATTAAATAATGATGAACATGTACCACGCTGCACCTTGGTCCTCACCTTCTTCCACCAACAGCCGTTACACCATGGCTGCACCCCTACCCAGTCAGGTGAAATCCATAGATTAGGGCTTAATTTATTTATTTAAATTGACTGATTTCCTTTTATGAACTGTAAATCAGTAGAATCATTGAAATTGTTGCATGTTGCGTTTATATTTTTGTTCAGTATAATAATAGAACAATTTAAGATGTTCTGTTGAAGTAAAAAAAAAAAAAAAAAAGTTTAGGAGTCAGATTTTGGGACAGCCACCTCTCAATAGAAATAGGTGTGTCACGAGTCCGACCGAGGGTGGCTCCCCTTCCCGGTCGGGTGGCGCTCGGCGGTCGTCGTCACCGGCCTATTAGCTGCCACTGATTGTCTTTCCTCCCCCTCCTTGTATGTTTATTGTTAGCACCTGTTAGTGAATCATTAGTTGGGCTTTATTAGACAGCCGGCCCGCCTGTTTCTTTGTGCGGGATTAATTATTGTGACCTTCGGTTCTGTAGTAGAGGAACGTGTTTGTTCCTGGTCGTGTATTTCGGTTGTACTATTGTCGTCCCCCGTGTTTGGGGCAGTTTGGTTGTGAGCGCCCTGTGTTGCGTTTTGTGCATTAAAGAGCACAGCATTGCACTCTCTGTTTCCTGCGTCTGACTCCACACCCACGACACCCGGAGCGTTACAAGGTGTATAAACAATGACTTTGTACTATAATAATGTAACAATATGTTTGTTATTGCCTTGGATTAAATTAGAACTGGAAGCCTAGCAGTTAAGAGTGTTTGGCCAGTAACCAAAAGGTTGCAGGTTCAAATCTCCAAACCAAGTAGGTGAAATAATATGTCTATGTGCCTTGAGCACATAATTGCTCTGGATAAGAGTGTCTGCTAAATGATAAAGGTAAAATCATAATGTAAATAAATGTCCTAAATTTGGAGACTTAACTGTTTCTTAAATACACTGCTCAAAAAAATAAAGGGAACACTAAAATAACACATCCTAGATCTGAATTAATGAAATATTCTTATTAAATACTTTTTCTTTACATAGTTGAATGTACTGACAACAAAATCACACAACAATTATCAATGGAAATCAAATGTATCAACCCATGGAGGTCTGGATTTGGAGTCACACTCAAAATTAAAGTGGAAAACCACACTACAGGCTGATCCAACTTTGATGTAATGTCCTTAAAACAAGTCAAAATGAGGCTCAGTAGTGTGTGTGGCCTCCACGTGCCTGTATGACCTCCCTACAACGCCTGGGCATGCTCCTGATGAGGTGGCGGATGGTCTCCTGAGGGATCTCCTCCCAGACCTGGACTAAAGCATCCGCCAAGTCCTGGACAGTCTGTGGTGCAATGTGGCGTTGGTGGATGGAGCGAGACATGATGTCCCAGATGTGCTCAATTGGATTCAGGTCTGGGGAACGGGCGGGCCAGCCCATAGCATCAATGCCTTCCTCTTGCAGGAACTGCTGACACACTCCAGCCACATGAGGTCTAGCATTGTCTTGCATTAGGAGGAACCCAGGGCCAACCGCACCAGCATATGGTCTCACAAGGGGTCTGAGGATCTCATCTCGGTACCTAATGGCAGTCAGGCTACCTCTGGCGAGCACATGGAGGGCTGTGCGGCCCCCCAAAGAAATGCCACCCCACACCATGACTGACCCACCGCCAAACTGGTCATGCTGGAGGATGTTGCAGGCAGCAGAACGTTCTCCACGGCGTCTCCAGACTCTGTCACGTCTGTCACGTGTTCAGTGTGAACCTGCTTTCATCTGTGAAGAGCACAGGGCGCCAGTGGCGAATTTGCCAATCTTGGTGTTCTCTGGCAAATGCCAAACGTCCTGCACGGTGTTGGGCTGTAAGCACAACCCCCACCTGTGGACGTCGGGCCCTCATACCACCCTCATGGAGTCTGTTTCTGACCGTTTGAGCAGACACATGCACATTTGTGGCCTGCTGGAGGTCATTTTGCAGGGCTCTGGCAGTGCTCCTCCTGCTCCTCCTTGCACAAAGGCGGAGGTAGCGGTCCTGCTGCTGGGTTGTTGCCCTCCTACAGCCTCCTCCACGTCTCCTGGTAGCGCCTCCATGCTCTGGACACTACGCTGACAGACACAGCAAACCTTCTTGCCACAGCTCGCATTGATGTGTCATCCTGGATGAACTGGACTAACTGAGCCACTTGTGTGGGTTGTAGACTCCGTCTCATGCTACCACTAGAGTGAAAGCACCGCCAGCATTCAAAAGTGACCAAAACATCAGCCAGGAAGCATAGGAACTGAGAAGTGGTCTGTGGTTGCCAGCTGCAGAACCACTCCTTTATTGGGGGTGTCTTGCTAATTGCCTATCATTTCCACCTGTTGTCTATTCCATTTGCACAACAGCATGTGAAATTTATTGTCAATCAGTGTTGCTTCCTAAGTGGACAGTTTGATTTCACAGACGTGTGATTGACTTGGAGTTACATTGTGTTGTTTAAGTGTTCCCTTTATTTTTTTGAGCAGTGTAGTTTTTTATGACCACTTCTGTAGAATCACTGATATAACAATTGCCGACTGACATATTCATCTTTCTCATTTAGGAGGGGTCTTTATACAGCACACTGCTGAATACACCAGTGTTTTTTGTGTGTTTACCTTGTGCGATTCGAAAAGCCACAAAGGAAAACAGGTTAAGCAAAAGGCAGTTTGTTTGGAAATGTGAAGGCATTCCAGGCCCTGAGCCAACACAACCCCCTAAAGCTGGGCCCCCTGCTTGAGAGAGAGGGGCGAAAAAACTGCAAATGCACAGAAATTAAATGAAGGGGGCCGTCACTGTGGCAGCCCAGGCTAAATTACGGATCAAGGGTTTTATTGCAATGCAGACTTTATCTTTCATTCCCTTCATAAATTATGTCAGCAATCACTTAAATATATGGAGGGACTAAACTGATGCATTGCAACAGCCGTTAGCTGGAGATGTGGGCCAGTAGTTTTGGAGACCTGGCTGCCTGGCAGTGCAGCAACAGTCATCATGGAGTTCAACTAAATGAAGAAAACAGCAGTGTTTCACTTTGCTGAGGTGTAAAGCTCAGATTTATGACAACTTAGAACCAGTTCTATCAAAAACGTCAACTGTAAAGAGTAGTTGATACAGAGTAAGCCCGGGCATTAGTTCTAAATCTAGCTTAAAAAATGTATCTGTCCAATCACAAGTTCTTGTTCACCAATTAGATCATAAGCTAAATATACGCTTTCTGTAACATGTTAACATCACCTTTTTTTTTACCCCTTTTTCTCCCCAATTTCATGGTGTCCAATTGTTGTAGTAGCTACTATCTTGTCTCATCGCTACAACTCCCGTACGGGCTCGGGAGAGATGAAGGTTGAAAGTCATGCTTCTTAACACAGCTGCCATTTTTCAACCCGGAAGCTAGCCGCACCAATGTGTCAGAGGAAACACCGTGCACCTGGCAACCTTGGTTAGCGCGCACTGCACCCGGCCCGCCACAGGAGTCGCTGGTGCGCGATGAGACAAGGACATCCCTACCGACCAAGCCCTCCCTAACCCGGACGACGCTAGGCCAATTGTGTGTTGCCTCATGGACCTCCCGGTCGGTTACGACAGAGCCTGGGCGCAAACCCAGAGTCTCTGATGGCACAGCTGGCGCTGCAGTACAGCACCCTTAACCACTGTGCCACCCGGGAGGCCCAGTTAATATCACTTTCACAGAATCTGGGTTTCCATACACATATTCATTTCTGATTAAAGATATATTTTTTTGAGT
Organism: Oncorhynchus kisutch; assembly: GCF_002021735.2. Lineage (NCBI taxonomy): Eukaryota > Metazoa > Chordata > Actinopteri > Salmoniformes > Salmonidae > Oncorhynchus > Oncorhynchus kisutch. The sequence goes on from NC_034192.2 coordinate 39,292,311, forward strand.
AGCCGTGGCCTCACAACACACACCTTATGAATGCAACACACACCTTTCGAATGGAACACGCACTTTATGAATGCCACACACTCATGCACATACACACTCTCAGCAGCCATGTTTGAATACCACCCATCAAGCTCTTCTCCTTGTGGAGTGTTCCAGAGCTTCCCTGTCAGTCAACGTGGTGAAATAAGATGTCATTAGAGCAGCCTAGCCCACAGTGATCTACACTGGACAACTGATAGACACACAATTGCCTAGCTGAACTCCGACCACATCCTTGTTTCCACTGGTTCCGCTGCTTTTTTTCGTTGCTCCCAAAACTCCAGCTTAAATGGCAGAGGGCTAAGCTTGGTCTTTCCAGCCCAGTGCGGCGAGAGAGGCCCTCTGTGCTGTTGTGAGGAGCTGTTTAACGCCATGAGATGAGCACTGGCACGTGCACAGACATTTTCCCTACAGGCTTGGGGCTTTTCTTGCTTCCCATGCTCGGAGTCAATAGAGGGCCACAACACGAGCCCCAGAAACGTCAGTGGCCTCTGGACATGCTCCTGTAACCACTTCCTCCACTGGCTGTTGCCTGTGTGTGCTGTGCCCATTCCATTCCCTGCCTTGTAATGGAAGTCACACCTGCCTAACACTCAATACACATTCACAGACCTTCAGACCCTCTCCCCGGACACACACACACACACACACACACACACACACACACACACACACACACACACACACACACACACACACACACACACACACACACACACACACACACACACACACACACACACACACACACACACACACACACACACAGTAATACAGTTTATTCACTGGGATTCTGTCTGTTCCGATACATATAACTGTATCTTCACAGATTCTCATATTTGTCAAGTGTCAGTTGAATGACAAAACTCTCTTTTTCTCTCCGTAACATTCAATAATATTCTATTTTCCATTTTAGTTTCAGTCAATAAGGGTGCTCAAAAATGTTTTCAAGATCGGATGAAAAAGTTAGCAATTGTGCTAGCTAACTGGCAGCGCATTCCAAAGGGCTCAAGCCAAATCCACCTAGTATGCCGCCGCTTCCTACTTCAACAAAGCCACTCAGTCGCAGTATCAAAAAGCCTTAATGGGTGACTTTTTGGGTGGCTACCTGCTCCTGCAGTAGATCAACGAGCCCAGACGGGGTGTTTACTATCAATCCTTCCCTGTGTCCTCAGCAGCCTGCATCCAGTCTGCCCACACAAACGGCTACATTTACAGGAACAGCGCTGGGCTAAGCTCCCTGGCACTCTGCATTACGCCAACACCAGCCCCACGCAGGGGTACACACGCACACACACACTTTGCCTGTGTGTGTCTTCTAATCAGGCTGACATCTAGTGCCAGTGATGATATTGGCTCTTGAAGACGTTCTTAGGCCAACACCAAAAATATTGACTTTAAGAAAATATAGGCCCCACTGCATCCGACTTTAAATACTATAGAAATCAAACGGCCCGAGCACCGACCAGAAATGAAATGTTTCATCCTCCAAGAAGGCAAAGAGGAAGTGTCTGCAGTGACAGCAGACTGCCAAGAGAAATAAGGCCTGACCACAGCCCCATGTGAAACCTATTTAAGATGACAAAGCAAGAGGGGGGCAGCTGGTTAAGTTGAGGATAAGGGGGAGGAGAACGGCAGGGTGTGTGTGTGTGTTGGGGGGTTTTGAAGTCATGTGGGGGAATGGAAACATCACACATGACCATAAAGAGAATGGGTAGGGTCTCCTGGCATGCAGTGATTGAGTCAAGGAATTCAGATTCCATTAAAAACATGGCTGAAAGGTGGGACGTGTGCTCGTTTCACCTGCGCGTGCTAACGTTGCCAAGAAAAGACAGTGTTAGTTTCTCTCTCTATCGCCCCCCAGAGTAACTTTCAAATCAGTGGTAACTGGGCTTCTGTGGACCACATTAAGAACAACTGTGCTTATCCAGAACCGATACAAACGCTGTCATAGCTAACCCATGATGCGGACCAATCAGTTGAGATGACGAAACTCTTTCAGAAGGTTCACCCCCCTCCTCACCTCCCTGCTGTTTTGGAAAGGTCTGTGTGGGATAGCACCTGTGTCGCGACTCTGGGACGAGGCAGCCGTGGCATGTTAGAGGGAAAACAGGGCCTCGCTTTTAAAGGGCATATTTGTCCTCGCCCGTTAATCAGGCGAATGAAAGCGGCACATTCTTCCCAGCCCTGGGAAGGAAGAGATGGCATATTTACTAAACATGCCCTCACTGGAGCAACCCGGAGACCGCTTTCTATCGCTCTGTGTGTGTATTCTCGTGCACTACTCTGAGTGTGTGTGAGTGTGTGCTCATATGTGTGTACAGTCATGCTCACAAGGTAAGCAAGGTTCAGGACATCTGTGCCCTTCCTCTGTTCTAAAATTGCTTTAATTAAGTTGTATGGGCAACATCGGTAACGTCTACTACCAATGTGTGGCACAAACCTCAGCATGATGCACCGGAGTCACGGAAACCTTGATATTGGTTGACATTGGTTGTGGTTTTGTCTAGGAATAGGGGGAATGGTGCAATCCCAATATATACACACCTAATATACACACCTAAACAAAGTGCCAAGGGAACCCTCCCCCCAAACAGTGGGCTACTGGTTTACAGTTGCACCATACATACATCCATATAGCAAGAGTTCAAGGTGGAGAGGGAAATGACGCCGCAAGACAAAGGAGTGGCCAATCCACAGTCGTTTGCAAGGTGTTAAACGAGAGACTGGCCTTCCTGTTTGGCTGCTTGTTTAACAAAAGGGCCCTCAGTGCAGTGTTTAACTGCATACCCCTGTCCTGAAGGACCCTGTGGGCCCCCAAAACAGGCACACCTCCTCCTGACAGCAGCCTATGGTGCCTAAGGCCAGGGTTAGGAGATGAAGATCCGGGAGCCAACCCTATAACCTTATTTACTAGTTCCTGGAGTTCTTTATTGTTGGTTCTCTTTCCTTTTTCCTCAATCTCTCTTTTCTCCTCTTCCAGGCAAAGGGTCCTAGGATGTTTTTTCACTGGTTCCTTAATGCTGGGGGAGTAAACCACCCTCTCTCTCCCTCTCGCTCGCTCGCTCACCCTCCCTCCCTCCTGCCTCTACTCCAAGCCAAGAGAAACACTACAATGGGTACACATGAGTGGTTCATATTTCCCAGGAAAAATTCAATTTGCTCCACACGTGTACTTGGACCGAGACCACAGCAAGGTCTTTATATGGGGCGGCTGGTAGCCTAGTGGTTAGAGCGTTGGACTAGTAACCGAAAGGTTGCAAGATTGAATGCCAGAGAAGACAAGGTAAAAACCTGTCATTCTGCCCCTGAACAAGGCAGTTAACCCACTGTTCCGAGGCCGTCATTGAAAATAAGAATTTGTTCTTAACTTACTTGCCTAGTTAAATAAAGGTCACATAAAAAATGTAAATGCAAAAAGGGAGAGCTGGAAGTCTTTCCTTTTCATACATCTCTCATTTTGACAGCCAGGACTCTGAAATGCTTCTCACTTGAAAAGGATAAAGAAAAGTTCATGAGGAAAATTAGTGAGGTAAATTCCTTCCAGAGACAATTAGTGAGATAAACGGCTATTCCTTCCAGAGACAATTAGTGAGGTGTTTAAACAGCTATTCCTTCAAGAGACAATTGGTGATGTAAATGGATATTCTTTCCAGAGACAATTAGTGAGGTAAACGGCTATTCCTTCCAGAGACAATTGCAAATCTGACATACAGTACTATTTTTCCTATGGCCAGAAAATGTAAAAACAATAGTGGCTCACTATGGCAAAATTATACTGTTCATTTAAAACAAACTCACAGATTTACAGCTCTCACCTATATTTTGGCCTCGAACAACCACAACATTTGCCTGATGTAGGCCAGACGTACACTTGCGTCATTGAGTCTTAACATTGAATCTTACTGTTATTCAAATAGCAACAGCTGTGTTGATGCATTTTTGCTGGGTGTCCAAGGTGATAACACTCTTTGCAACAACAAATATGGGGTCATAAATCTTTGGCGGGGAACATGGCCAGAGGAACAACCACAACAGGTCTTAAAAGGAAGCCATTTGTCTTCCTGCTCAGAAAAAAAAGAACATGGTGGTTTTGGGCTTTTCTTCCTCCCCTTCCATATCATCTCAATGTTATTATTTCAAACACTTTTCACCTACAGATTGAAAGTGTATATGAGGCCTTTTGATATTTCGGAGCCAAACATTGGTTTTTGTTGGCTGGTTATTTCAAGCAATCTTTACATTTCGTCTGAATACAACACATGGAGGTGGATATTTTGACAGCAAGAGATTTCTTGGAGAAATTAACTTCCATATACATGAAATCCATTTAATCAAGCACAATGAAACCCTAAATGATGTCCCCACAATGCACCTCTCCCCATTTACAAGTAAACTAAGTTTCCAGAGTCCTTTTTGACGGGCACCCTGTGCGTCCCTCTGCAGGCTAACAGTGAAAACAATGTTGACTGCTAGTAAAGACGCCTGCTCTATGAAAGCTAATGGGCCAACAGGTTTCCACTGGGCTGGAGGAGCTGGCCTCTCTCTGACTCGGAACCTGTGATGGGGTACATAAATCGTCAGGTCCTTCCTGTCAGGGCTTGATCATAAAAAGAAGAGACGCGTCACCCTTCCCTCTGCACTAGCAGCAAACCCTATTTATGACAACACAATGCAACTACGGTATCCAACCAATGTTACTTCGTTGGACGGCTGAAGGTGGGTGGGGGTGGCAAGAGCAGTGGTGATAGACAGGGGTGGTGGGGTGTAAACTTGCGGGGCAGGAACCTGCTGGGTGGAAGTGGAAGCTTCTGGCTCGGAGATAACACAACTGCAGCTCCCCTGAACAAGTCTCAATTCCTACAAATGCAATTGAAATCAGTGCTGCAGATAGACAGACCAACCGCCATGACTGAGGAGTCATCTGACCCCAGACCTACCAGTCTGTCACTCTCCCAATCCATTCAACCCTAAGCATTTCAAGAGACTAGGGATGAAACAGGGACTTAGGCAACACTTTACATTAATTTAATGACACTGTTGCAACTTAATGTAAAGTGTAAGCCGAAATCATATTCTCTCCTCACAAAGTCTGATTACTAATGTGAGACTCACTGATAAGTAATGTCCATGCTCATTTTCTCAAGGGTTCCTTTCTAGTACTTCAGTTGTACTGAAGAGAGAGAGAGAGAGAGAGAGAAATCTGACTCGGCAGACCGGCCTCCAATTTCAATAAGAGCCTGGACGATTTACGAGGGCTTCTCATCGAGCTTGCTCCCTGGAAGCGTGGGCTTGATACACGACCGATGCCCATCCACCATGGCACGCCTCACCGCCCTCTGCAGAAACGCAGCCTTGCCAAGATAAATACCCCCGCTCAGCAGCATTTCAGACAGACGCATAGCACTCCAGCAGACTTTAATGACCGGGCCAGGAGTATTCACATACCCTCAGGAGAGCTATAATACAGTATTGTATAGACTAGATGTCTTTAAGCACTCCATTCCACCTATACATCCCACCTTATGGCCACCAAGAGACACTGGACCACAAGAGCTATTTACAAGCTGTTTCAACCAATTGCTATATCTTACTGTGTATATATGACTGTTTATCAGGCTTATTTATAAGTTGGAGCCTTGAGGGGCATGAAAATGGCTTCGGAATATGCCCTGACATACAGGTACTACAAAAGCACTGGAAACAACTAAGTGTGTATCTCTCACAGAGAGATTTTCTTTTTTTTGTGGGTTACAGAGAGTGAACGGCAACAGAGATAGCAAACGTTCCACTGGTCGGTGAAAGCTCTATCCCACACACCCCGATGTAAAAGGAGTAGGTTTCCAGCGCAGACCTTCTCCTGGTGTATGCCTGCTCTAAGTGGCTTTTGGGTGGGGGGGTTATGGAAGGAAGGAAGAAAGGAAAGAAAGAAAGAAAGAGGAGGGAGGGAGGTAGGGAGGGAGGTGGGGTGGGAGGAGGGAGGTAGGGAGGGAGGGAGGGAGGTAGGAAAGAAGGAAGGAAGGTAGGGTGGGAGGAAGGAGGTAGGTAGGGTGGGAGGAAGGAGGTAGGTAGGGTGGGAGGAGGGAGGGAGGTAGGGTGGGAGGAAGCAGGTAGGTAGGGTGGGAGGAGGGAGGGAGGTAGGGTGGGAGGAAGGAGGTAGGTAGGGTGGTAGGAAGGAGGTAGGTAGGGTGGGAGGAAGGAGGTAGGTAGGGTGGGAGGAAGGAGGTAGGTAGGGTGGGAGGAGGGAGGGAGGGAGGGAGGGTGGGAGGAAGGAGGTAGGTAGGGTGGGAGGAGGGAGGGAGGGAGGTAGGTAGGGTGGGAGCGAAGGAGGTAGGTAGGGTGGGAGGAAGGAAGGAGGTAGGTAGGGTGGGAGGGAGGGAGGGAGGGAGGTAGGGAGGGAAGCGGGAGGTAGGGTGGAAGGAGGGAGGGAGGGAGGTAGGGAGGGAGGTAGGGTGGGAGGAGGGAGGTAGGGGGAGATAGGGAGGGAGGTAGGGAGATAGGTAGGGAGGGGGTAAATGTTTTCACAATATAAGACACAACGGATCTCTACAAATCCCCAAAAGTTCATGTAGACAAGCAAATTCCTCAAAACCTCTTTCCCTCTGATCAGATCTCCCTTAGAAAAGCCAGAGAGAAGTTAGTGGCTGAAAGGTCAGACACAGTATTGACAAATCCTCTTCATTAAACCCATGCAGACTTGCAGCCCTATTTTCTAGCCCCTGAAGGCTGTAAAGTGTCATCATTAAACCACCAAAATCATGAAAAATATCTCTCCACATAGGGCTTGTCAGGGCTTCAACCGCACCGCGCTGTTTCTCTGTCAAGACAACGTGATTCACATCCCAGCCCAATGCCAAGGGACAAGTTTGTCACACAATGGAGTGTTTGTGCACCCGCTGTGAGTCCGCCGGCCATGAGATCACGAGGGCTTTGACATAGCACAGACATTATACTGACACAACGGAAGGCGAATAACATCTCCTTGCGAACGCTGGCCACCTCTCTTGTATTTCCTGTAACGATTAAAAGGTGAGTTTAAGACCATAACAATGAGAAGAGAGAGAGAGCTGAGAAAGAAAGAATTACACTATGCAAGAACTATACAGACTTACGGGCAATTTTCTTTCCCAAAATTGAAAAACAATCATGCATTTTGAAAACAAAACAACAAAGGAGAAAATCCAGTATCTATTGGGAGAAAAACCCCTTTGTGCCATATTAGCTGCAAAATATGTAGCTAATTGTTACTACTCAATGAGTATTAATATTTTTCCTATTATTATCTATCTGCATCATCATAGATTTGATAGAGAGCTGAGAGAGACACAGCTGAGAGAGAGAGAGCTGAGAGATATTTTATTTTCCATGTTGAACTTGACTTTCCAGGTCTCCGCGTTGAGATCGCCGATCCTTCTTTTGACTGTCCGGGTTTTGCCAGGGTGGCCAACCGTGAATCCCGTAGCATGCTTTCGATCAATCTCACTTGAAGGAATTAATTCAGTCTGGACTCAATTGCTCAATCATTTGGTTACACCTTGTTATCCAATAAAAAAGAAATGACCAAATGGTAGAGTTTTTCCTGGACTTTATTTAAAAATGTTCAATACTATTCACAATGGGTTAAACCCTAACTTGAGATCTGCATATGTGACCCGATTCAGGAAACGAGGCGTATGTCGCAAGTCATGTCTTCACAGGAGAGCTATTTGAACGTAAAACATATTTTTTTATCAAAATGCATTTTTTTGGCAGAAATGCCCTCTCGAACATGTGAACTTTCATGTGCCTTAATATCAAACTTGTATGCCATCTGTAAATACTAATACAATTATTAAATTACGAGCCTAGTTGGTTTAGCCACAGAAAAAGTGAGCAACCTTCCCACTAGCCATGATTGGCTGAGATAATGAGTGGGCTGGACATGAGAGATGAGTTTGGATTGGTCTACCATATAGCACAAGGCTGTCTATTGGAGCTGGTCAGTATGTTTAGGTAATCGCATTGAACGTGGCTTTAAAAAATGTTTTTATCACGTAGTAAAACCGCATAAACCTAATGTCAAGTTAAAGTGTACTGTTAGCTAGCTAACGTTAGCTGGTTGGCTCGCTAGCTAACGCTATGTGTATGCTCTCCACTTTCTGGAGGAACGAGTTTTGAAATCAGTGGGATTCGAGTATGATAGCTAAGAAGATGGAGAAAACACCGGTCTGGATTACATTGTCAAACTAAGGCAACCATGACTGTCATCAGACAGGAGACGCTGTAGCTCCCTCCGGTAACCACGAGCACAACCGTTCCTTGGTTTTAACTGGAGGTTTTATTCTGTAGTTTTAGTCAGAATAATCACCTCCCGTGAGAACTATAAAGTAAATGAAAATACAGTTGCAGCACACTCTACAACTTCCTTATCTTATGAGTGACTTATTAGCTTGATATAACTCTGAAGTGCTTACATACATAAAAACAGTTTAGCCGGATATATAACAGTATCAGATTAGACACATGAATAAAGGAAAAATACCTCATTGGCTGCTTATTACAGAAGGGAGGAAATCCAAAACTTCATGCTTCCTATTCCTGGCATAAATTCATCCTTAATTATTATAACGTTACCATCCTAACATACACACTTGAACCTTTTATAACTAGGGGGCGCTATTTAAATTTTTGGATGAAAAACTTTCCCGTTTTACACAAGATATTTTGTCACGAAAAGATGCTCGACTATGCATATAATTGACAGCTTTGGAAAGAAAACACTCTGACGTTTCCAAAACTGCAAAGATATTGTCTGTGAGTGCCACAGAATTGATGTTACAGAAAAAACCCAGATAAAAATCCAATCAGGAAGTGCCGCAATTTTTTAAACCGCCTCATGGCAATGACTCCTTATATGGCTGTGGAGGAGCTAGGAGTCAGCTTACGTTTTCCATGTTTTCGCCAAGGTGTCTGCAGCATTGTGACGTATTTGTAGGCATATCATTGGAAGATTGACCATAAGAGACTACATCTACCAGGTGGTCGCTTGGTGTCCTCCATCGCAATTATTGCGTAATCTCCAGCTGCAGTATTTCCGTTTGCCTCTGATGAGAAACCGACTGCCACGAATGATTTTTCATCGAATAGAATTGTGAAAAACACCTTGAGGATTGATTCTAAATAACGTTTGCCATGTTTCTGTCGATATTATGGAGCTAATTTGGAAAAAAGTTTGGCGTTGTGTTTACTGCATTTTCGTTTTTTTTTCTTAGCCAAACGTGATGAACGAAGAGGAGCTATTTCTCTTACACAAATCATCTTTTTGGAAAAAACGAACATTTGCTATCTAACTGAGAGGCTCGTCATTGAAAACATCCGAAGTTCTTCAAAGGTAAATGATTTTATTTGAATGCTTTTCTTGTTTTTGTGAAAATGTTGCCTGCTGAATGCTAGGCTTAATACTATGCTATGCTATCAATACTCTTACACAAATGCTTGTGTAGCTTTGGTTGAAAAGCATATTTTGAAAATCTGAGATGACAGTGTTGTTAACAAAAGGCTAAGCTTATGTTTCAATATATTTATTTCATTTCATTTGCGATTTTCATGAATAGGAAACGTTGCATTATGGTAATGAGCTTGAGGCTATGATTACGCCCCCGGGTGCGGGTTTGGAGTCACAAGAAGTTAACCTTTACGAACTACACCCGAAGACACAAAAAACCTAGCCAACACAGTGTGGGATTGCCTTCCCTCCAAAAGTGTGTTGCTACGATAATAATCCCTATTACAACAGTTCTTGGTCATGTAGTTCCGCTTGTTTTACCACATCCCCCACATAGCGAACACGTAAACAATTCAAACAAAAAACAACGACATAGACTGACAGGTTAATTGTCAGTTACAGATGCGTCCAACCATGATGTATACTGGTAAGATTTTCAGATATTAGCTAACGTTATGTGTATGATCTTATTCTTCGTATCTCAGACACATTTGCTTGACTAGTTATAGCCATAGAGCCTGGTTGGTTAGCTACCTGCAGATTCATGAGTTGTGATTATGGTCCATTGTTTAGCTAGCTAGCTACATGTCTTAACAAAAGACTCCACTCTAATACCATTTGTCCCACATAGCGAACAGGTAAACAATTCAAACAAAAAACAACAACATAGACTGACAGGTTAATTGTCAGTTACAGACACGTCTAATCATGATGTAGACTGGTAAGATTTTCAGATATTACACGTTTCTAAAATTGACAAACGTATTTTCATTTCAAGTTAAAGTGTACTGTTAGCTAGCTAGCTATTGTTAGCTGGCTGGCTCGCTAACTAATGTTACGTCTTGCATTGGGATTCATTGTTTACCTAGCTAGCTATCTAGCTACATTTCTGAACAAAAGACTCTCGTCTTCGGGTACCAGAGTGCAGAATAACTGATGCATTTTTGAACGCTCAACACCCGTTGAATATGTCTGGTATCAGTAAATGTCAGCAACAAAGTGTAATTCAATTGTTGCCAGCAGCACAGTTACAGTCATCAACGCTCTGGATAACATGAAAAAAGCCTAACCAGCTCTGCTAGGATGAGTAAAATGGTCAGAGTGGGGTGTTCTCTCATTATGTGTCTGGAAGTAGCTAGCCAATGTCAGCCAGTTAGCTTGGGAGCTTGACTGTAGTTGTGAGGTCAGAGCGTTCGGAACAACCCTACTTATTGGACAGAGCATCCAGTGTGCACTCTGAACAAGAAACAACAGATAAAGCTATAGAGCGAGTAATGTTCAGTGAGCTGTCTGGAAGTAGCTGGCAAGTTAGTACAGAACGTTTGGATCAACCCTTAAAGAGATGGGTGGGGCTAAGGCTTAAGAGGGTGTGAACAATGCCAAATGGGTGTAGACAAAGAAGGGCTCTCCAATAGTAGTACCAAAACATTGAAAGACGGTTTTCTCAAAAGTGAGTTTACAAGTTGATCAACTTTCAAAGCAGAATTACTTTCCCATTGTTTCCTTAAATGCAGTGTATGATATGCCATTTTGTACCTCTGAGTCTCTACTTTTATCCAATGTAAAAAAAAACTGAACTTAAAATGTTGCTACATAAGACCAAATCCAGCAGGTGCATTGATGTCAATGGGAGATTGGCCGCAAAATTCAATTACACTCCAGGATCTCACATTAGGATTCAAATCAACATGTGTATTAAATCCTACATATTCTATGTATTCTACCCTACAATTATTATTATAGTCTACTTGTTGTTGCAACCATATTCGGTACGGTTTGTCTCACCTCTACTCCGAAGTACTTTTCTGTTGAAGTCACAGTTTATCTAGACACACGTCCTGGCCCACTGGCATGCTGTGTAGCTGCAGTGTGAAGATCTCCTGTTGTGTGGTGCCATCATAGAGGGACATACACTATCCGGTCATCCGGTAGAGGGACTTACACTATCTGGTCCAGTGAACTAGGCCCCATCAGAGCCTGGGAAACGGGAAACAGAAGAGAGGGGGATGGGCTGTTAGTCATGTCTGTGTTCTTGTCTCTGCTGCTCTGGGACAAACATCCCCTCAAAGATATAGTCTTCATCAATCAATCAATCAATCAATCAATACATCTTTCCACCTATCCTTCTCTCATACCCTTTCCCTCCTTCTCTCTTGTTAGGAACATGAGACTAGAAAAGATTCATGCATTAATTGCAGATGGGGTAAACCATCCCTGAAGCAAGGCCTGATTTACACGATTTACCTCAGTTCATATCAAGCGTGAAGATTATTATTCCAAATGGAGGCCGTGTGCTATCTCAGGACAATATTCAATCAATGTCCACACCATACACTAGTTTCCAAGATATAGCAAAACCCCACTGGATGAATGAATGCACAATTGAACTATTGTTTACCATGTGAAACAGAAAGAATTTCAACTGAATATACGTCCTAACATGTTGTCTTGCAGTAGAGGTACTGTAAGAATATTGTTTTGTTTTTTTCTCAGAGAAAGAAAGGGTGAAGGGGCCTGCTGTCCTACTCTGAACTAGTTGATTAGGATGCCATGTAGTCCCTCAATATTGATTTTTGGACAGGATGTAAACATGGTTACTAAACACAACAGTATCATCAGGGTCAAACAGAATAGCCTCCCTCACCACAACACTAATGAATCCCTTCCTTGATGTCATAAAGGGACGGTTGGCTGCCCAGCACAGGCAGACAGAATGGCCGGCAGAGGTGAAATTCATGTCTGACCTTCTGCCCGTCGTCCTAGCCCGTCGCCTTTCAACGTTTTGTTTACATTCCCAGCTGAAACGCTCTGGGTATGCAAAGGACTTTCAAGCCCAGAGATTTGTACATATATGAACATATTTGAAATCTGTCTGTGCTTCCCCAAAGCGGAGCATTTGCCAATGGAAAGAAATCGACCTATGCAGGTATCCTGAGGAACCACTGTCTGGATAACAAAATAATGATGTATCACGAGGGGGGGGGGGGGGGGGGGGGGGTGTCATCCAGATTCTTAAACTTGGTGCTGCCCTGCTATGAGCTAACAGTGAGTAGGAGGACATGCTCGCAGGGGGACGGAGTAGCTTGACAACATGTGTCTGGAACAAAAACACGAGAGGCTCTCTCTTCTTTGTCATCACCCTTCCCATGAGAGGGGCAAAGGAGCGGGGCCTGTGGTTGTTTGTCGCCGGAGTGCATATTCCGCTCCACTGTGGACGTGCCAGGGACACTTCCTGAGTTTCTCTCCCTGGAAGTATGTGGCGGCCGCATGCCAGCGCAAACTTGCCGACCCCTCACACACACACACACACACACACACCCACGCGCACGCGCACACACACACTCTCACACACACACACACACACACACACAATCACACACACACACACACACACACACACACAAACACACACAACTTGCAGGGCCCCCGGAATACAAATACACTAACAGGACAAACCAGGAAGAGCGCGTTGCTCAACATGAGATCCATTTACGTTTGTTAACCCTAGATTTAGCTCAAAACGAATTATCTGGGTATTTCCTACAAGCAAAGTTGCAAACAATTTTTACTATAAAAACACACACATACACATACGTACAAAAAGCTGCACATGCAAGCTCCCAAGTATCCAGACGCTCACACAAACAGATCCACTTTGGGCTTTGAGACTACTAAACTCATTTGACTGTCCTGGAGGCAAAGAACCATCTTTTCTTCTGATCCTCTCAGCGAGAGCAGAGGGCCCATCCATCACTTAACAAGATACACTTCCTGTTTTCAAGGATCCTGGGGGGAGGGGAGGGGCGGAACCCCAAAAGGCAAATACTTGGCTTGGCATGTCGGGCAGGCGTTGACGGGCTCTTTCGTAACACCATTGTTCTACCTGAAGTCTTAGATTGATGGCAGAAAGACAGGGAGGGAGGGGGAGAGAAGGAGGGATGAAGGGATGAAGGGAGGTATAAAAACAGAGGACACTGACAAAATCCACTATAACCTCCTACTGACATCTCTCAAACGTTTATAAAACATCACAGAACAGAAACACTGCAGTTATTGGGGAATCAGGTTCCTATATTCAAGTTATGAGGTTATAACAGCAGTCTAAATTGCTCTCAGGAGAAAACTATTGCGAGAAACTCACACTGATCACTAATTTTTGCATATCAACACGTTACATCTATGCATGTTTTTACAATTTAGACAAAGAATCAGGATACAGTATAGTAATAAAGTACATCAGTTCCGCCTGATCAAAACAGGGTGGGAAAAAGCCTGATCCGCTCTCCGCCAGCCAAGTTACACTGCCGATAACAACAGGAATCATTCCAGGCATAGCGATCCTCCACGAGAAGTGATTATGCTCCAATGACAGATGACTTCCTATCTCCGAAGGCCAGTACAACTCTGTAACCGGATAAAAATGCTGGGAATCAAAGCCTCAGAATGTTTCTTCATACATACTTGGACGCATTCAATCAAACCTGCTTTCAACTACGTTTGTTCACGGTCATTGTATACAAAATACCCCCTCGCACACATGGCTCTAATTCTGAGGACTGGAGGTGTAGGATTATACCTGTGGAGAGTAAAAATTGTGTTTTGGTCAACACTAAATGCATTCTGAAAATGCATTTGTTTAAAACTGTTTGTGTAAATGCTACAAAGTGAGTTAGAAGGAAGAGTGCAAATCAAATCACAGTCACAAATAAAAGACCATACAAGAGTTCACATATAATTCAGTAGGCCAATATGCCATCCAAAGCAAGAATCAAACTCTCAATCCTGGTGTAACAAGCACCATGCTCCAACTGTCAGAACCACACCATGCTCCAACTATCAGAACCACACCATTTTCCAACTGTCAGAACCACACCATGGTCCAACTATCAGAACCACACCATGCTCCAACTATCAGAACCACACCATGCTCCAACTATCAGAACCACACCATACTGCAACTATCAGAACCACACCATGCTCCAACTATCAGAACCACACAATACTCCAACTATCAGAACCACACCATGCTCCAACAATCAGAACCTCACCATGCTCCAACTATCAGAACCACACCATACTCCAACTATCAGAACCACACCATGCTCCAACTATCAGAACCACAACATACTCCAACTATCAGAACCACACCATACTCCAACTATCAGAACCACCCCATGCTCCAACAATCATAACCTCACCATGCTCCAACTATCAGAACCGCACCATGCTCCAACTATAAGAACCACACCATGCTCCAACTATCAGAACCACACCATGCTCCAACTATCAGAACCACACCATACTGCAACTATCAGAACCACACCATGCTCCAACTATCAGAACCACACAATACTCCAACTATCAGAACCACACCATGCTCCAACAATCAGAACCTCACCATGCTCCAACTATCAGAACCACACCATACTCCAACTATCAGAACCACACCATGCTCCAACTATCAGAACCACAACATACTCCAACTATCAGAACCACACCATACTCCAACTATCAGAACCACCCCATGCTCCAACAATCATAACCTCACCATGCTCCAACTATCAGAACCGCACCATGCTCCAACTATAAGAACCACACCATGCTCCAACTATCAGAACCACACCATGCTCCAACTATCAGAACTACACCATGCTCCAACTATCAGAACCACACCATGCTCCAACAATCAGAACCTCACCATGCTCCAACTATCAGAACCACACCATTCTCCAACTATCAGAACCACACCATGCTCCAACAATCAGAACCTCACCATGCTCCAACTATCATAACCACAATATACTCCAACTATCAGAACCACACCATGCTCCAACTTTCAGAACCTCACCATGCTCCAACTATCAGAACCACACCATGATCCAACTATAAGAACCTCACCATGCTCCAACTACCAGAACCTCACCATACTCCAACTATCAGAACCAAACCATGCTCCAACGATCAGAACCTCACCATGCTCCAACTATCAGAACCTCACCATGCTCCAACTATCAGAATCTCACCATACTCCAACTATCAGAACCACACCATGCTCCAACAATCAGAACCTCACCATGCTCCAACTATAAGAACAACACCATGCTCCAACTATCAGAACCACACAATACTCCAACTATCAGAACCACACCATGCTCCAACAATCAGAACCTCACCATGCTCCAACTATCAGAACCACACCATACTCCAACTATCAGAACCACACCATGCTCCAACTATCAGAACCACAACATACTCCAACTATCAGAACCACACCATACTCCAACTATCAGAACCACCCCATGCTCCAACAATCATAACCTCACCATGCTCCAACTATCAGAACCGCACCATGCTCCAACTATAAGAACCACACCATGCTCCAACTATCAGAACCACACCATGCTCCAACTATCAGAACTACACCATGCTCCAACTATCTGAACCACACCATGCTCCAACTTTCAGAACCTCACCATGCTCCAACTATCAGAACCACACCATGCTCCAACTATCAAACTATCAGAACCAAACCATGCTCCAACTATCAGAACCACACCATGCTCAAACTATCAGAACCAAACCATGCCCCAACTATCAGAACCACACCATGCTCCAACAATCAGAACCACACCATGCTCCAACAATCAGAACCACACCATGCTCCAACAATCAGAACCACACCATGCTCCAACAATCAGAACCACACCATGCTCCAACAATCAGAACCACAACATGCTCCAACTATCAGAACCTCACCATACTCCAACTATCAGAACCACACCATGCTCCAACTATCAGAACCACACCATGCTCCAACTATCAGATACACCATGCTCCAACTATCAGAACCACACCATGCTCCAACTATCAGAACCACACCATACCTCAACTATCAGAACCAAACCATGCTCCAACAATCAGAACCACACCATGCTCCAACTATCAGAACCACACCATGCTCCAACTATCAGAACCACACCATGCTCCAACAATCAGAACCACACCATGCTCCAACAATCAGAACCACACCATGCTCCAACTATCAGAACCACAACATGCTCCAACAATCAGAACCACACCATGCTCCAACTATCAGAACCACACCATGCTCCAACAATCACAACCTCACCATGCTCCAACTATCAGAACCTCACCATACTCCAACTATCAGAACCACATCATGCTCCAACAATCAGAACCTCACCATGATCCAACTATCAGAACCACACCATGCTCCAACAATCAGAACCACACCATGCTCCAACTATCAGAACCACACTATGCACCAACTACAAGAACCTCACCATGCTCCAACTATCAGAACCTCACCATTCTCCAACTATCAGAACCAAACCATGCTCCAACTATAAGAACTACACCATGCTCCAACTATCAGAACCACACCATGCTCCAACTATCAGAACCACACCATGCTCCAACAATCAGAACCTCACCATGCTCCAACTATCAGAACCACACCATTCTCCAACTATCAGAACCACACCATGCTCCAACAATCAGAACCTCACCATGCTCCAACTATCAGAACCACAATATACTCCAACTATCAGAACCACACCATGCTCCAACTTTCAGAACCTCACCATGCTCCAACTATCAGAACCACAATATACTCCAACTTTCGAACCACACCATGCTCCAACTTTCAGAACCTCACCATACTCCAACTATCAGAACCAAACCATGCCCCAACGATCAGAAACTCACCATGCTCCAACTATCAGAACCTCACCATGCTCCAACTATCAGAACCTCACCATACTCCAACTATCAGAACCACACCATGCTCCAACAATCAGAACCTCACCATGCTCCAACTGTAAGAACAACACCATGCTCCAACTATCAGAACCACACCATACTCCAACTATCAGAACCACACCATGCTCCAACAATCAGAACCTCACCATGCTCCAACTATCAGAACCACACCATACTCCAACTATCAGAACCACACCATGCTCCAACTATCAGAACCACAACATACTCCAACTATCAGAACCACACCATACTCCAACTATCAGAACCACACCATGCTCCAACAATCAGAACCTCACCATGCTCCAACTATCAGAACCGCACCATGCTCCAACTATAAGAACCACACCATGCTCCAACTATCAGAACCACACCATGCTCCAACTATCAGAACCACACCATGCTCCAACTATCAGAACCACACCATGCTCCAACTTTCAGAACCTCACCATGCTCCAACTATCAAGAACCACACCATACTCCAACTATCAGAACCACATCATGCTCCAACAATCAGAACCTCACCATGATCCAACTATCAGAACCACACCATGCTCCAACAATCAGAACCACACCATGCTCCAACTATCAGAACCACACTATGCACCAACTACAAGAACCTCACCATGCTCCAACTATCAGAACCTCACCATTCTCCAACTATCAGAACCAAACCATGCTCCAACTATAAGAACTACACCATGCTCCAACTATCAGAACCACACCATGCTCCAACTATCAGAACCACACCATGCTCCAACAATCAGAACCTCACCATGCTCCAACTATCAGAACCACACCATTCTCCAACTATCAGAACCACACCATGCTCCAACAATCAGAACCTCACCATGCTCCAACTATCAGAACCACAATATACTCCAACTATCAGAACCACACCATGCTCCAACTTTCAGAACCTCACCATGCTCCAACTATCAGAACCACAATATACTCCAACTTTCGAACCACACCATGCTCCAACTTTCAGAACCTCACCATACTCCAACTATCAGAACCAAACCATGCCCCAACGATCAGAAACTCACCATGCTCCAACTATCAGAACCTCACCATGCTCCAACTATCAGAACCTCACCATACTCCAACTATCAGAACCACACCATGCTCCAACAATCAGAACCTCACCATGCTCCAACTATAAGAACAACACCATGCTCCAACTATCAGAACCACACCATACTCCAACTATCAGAACCACACCATGCTCCAACAATCAGAACCTCACCATGCTCCAACTATCAGAACCACACCATACTCCAACTATCAGAACCACACCATGCTCCAACTATCAGAACCACACCATGCTCCAACAATCAGAACCTCACCATGCTCCAACTATCAGAACCGCACCATGCTCCAACTATAAGAACCACACCATGCTCCAACTATCAGAACCACACCATGCTCCAACTATCAGAACCACACCATGCTCCAACTATCAGAACCACACCATGCTCCAACTTTCAGAACCTCACCAAGCTCCAACTATCAAGAACCACACCATGCTCCAACTATCAGTACCACACCATGCTCCAACTATCAGAACCACACCATGCTCCAACTATCAGAACCACACCATGCTCCAACTATCAGAACCACACCACGCTCCAACTATCAGAACCACACCATGCTCCAACTATCAGAACCACACCATGCTCAAACTATCAGAACCAACCCATGCCCCAACTATCAGAACCACACCATGGTCCAACAATCAGAACCACACCATGTTCCAACAATCAGAACCACACCATACTCCAACTATCAGAACCAAACCATGCTCCAACAATCAGAACCACACCATGCTCCAACTATCAGAACCACACCATGCTCCAACTATCAGAACCACACCATACTCCAACAATCAGAACCACACCATGCTCCAACAATCAGAACCACACCATGCTCCAACAATCAGAACCACACCATGCTCCAACTATCAGAACCACACCATGCTCAAACTATCAGAAACAACCCATGCCCCAACTATCAGAACCACACCATGGTCCAACAATCAGAACCACACCATGTTCCAACAATCAGAACCACACCATACTCCAACTATCAGAACCAAACCATGCTCCAACAATCAGAACCACACCATGCTCCAACTATCAGAACCACACCATGCTCCAACTATCAGAACCACACCATACTCCAACAATCAGAACCACACCATGCTCCAACAATCAGAACCACACCATGCTCCAACAATCAGAACCACAACATGCTCCAACAATCAGAACCACACCATGCTCCAACTATCAGAACCACACCATGCTCCAACAATCAGAACCTCACCATGCTCCAACTATCAGAACCTCACCATGCTCCAACTATCAGAACCACACCATGCTCCAACTATCAGAACCACACCATACTCCAACTATCAGAACCTCACCATGCTCCAACTATCAGAACCACAACATACTCCAACTATCAGAACCACACCATACTCCAACTATCAGAACCACACCATGCTCCAACAATCAGAACCTCACCATGCTCCAACTATCAGAACCGCACCATGCTCCAACTATAAGAACCACACCATGCTCCAACTATCAGAACCACACCATGCTCCAACTATCAGAACCACAATATACTCCAACTTTCGAACCACACCATGCTCCAACTTTCAGAACCTCACCATACTCCAACTATCAGAACCAAACCATGCCCCAACGATCAGAAACTCACCATGCTCCAACTATCAGAACCTCACCATGCTCCAACTATCAGAACCTCACCATACTCCAACTATCAGAACCACACCATGCTCCAACAATCAGAACCTCACCATGCTCCAACTGTAAGAACAACACCATGCTCCAACTATCAGAACCACACCATACTCCAACTATCAGAACCACACCATGCTCCAACAATCAGAACCTCACCATGCTCCAACTATCAGAACCACACCATACTCCAACTATCAGAACCACACCATGCTCCAACTATCAGAACCACAACATACTCCAACTATCAGAACCACACCATACTCCAACTATCAGAACCACACCATGCTCCAACAATCAGAACCTCACCATGCTCCAACTATCAGAACCGCACCATGCTCCAACTATAAGAACCACACCATGCTCCAACTATCAGAACCACACCATGCTCCAACTATCAGAACCACACCATGCTCCAACTATCAGAACCACACCATGCTCCAACTTTCAGAACCTCACCATGCTCCAACTATCAAGAACCACACCATACTCCAACTATCAGAACCACATCATGCTCCAACAATCAGAACCTCACCATGATCCAACTATCAGAACCACACCATGCTCCAACAATCAGAACCACACCATGCTCCAACTATCAGAACCACACTATGCACCAACTACAAGAACCTCACCATGCTCCAACTATCAGAACCTCACCATTCTCCAACTATCAGAACCAAACCATGCTCCAACTATAAGAACTACACCATGCTCCAACTATCAGAACCACACCATGCTCCAACTATCAGAACCACACCATGCTCCAACAATCAGAACCTCACCATGCTCCAACTATCAGAACCACACCATTCTCCAACTATCAGAACCACACCATGCTCCAACAATCAGAACCTCACCATGCTCCAACTATCAGAACCACAATATACTCCAACTATCAGAACCACACCATGCTCCAACTTTCAGAACCTCACCATGCTCCAACTATCAGAACCACAATATACTCCAACTTTCGAACCACACCATGCTCCAACTTTCAGAACCTCACCATACTCCAACTATCAGAACCAAACCATGCCCCAACGATCAGAAACTCACCATGCTCCAACTATCAGAACCTCACCATGCTCCAACTATCAGAACCTCACCATACTCCAACTATCAGAACCACACCATGCTCCAACAATCAGAACCTCACCATGCTCCAACTATAAGAACAACACCATGCTCCAACTATCAGAACCACACCATACTCCAACTATCAGAACCACACCATGCTCCAACAATCAGAACCTCACCATGCTCCAACTATCAGAACCACACCATACTCCAACTATCAGAACCACACCATGCTCCAACTATCAGAACCACAACACACTCCAACTATCAGAACCACACCATACTCCAACTATCAGAACCACACCATGCTCCAACAATCAGAACCTCACCATGCTCCAACTATCAGAACCGCACCATGCTCCAACTATAAGAACCACACCATGCTCCAACTATCAGAACCACACCATGCTCCAACTATCAGAACCACACCATGCTCCAACTATCAGAACCACACCATGCTCCAACTTTCAGAACCTCACCATGCTCCAACTATCAAGAACCACACCATGCTCCAACTATCAGTACCACACCATGCTCCAACTATCAGAACCACACCATGCTCCAACTATCAGAACCACACCATGCTCCAACTATCAGAACCACACCACGCTCCAACTATCAGAACCACACCATGCTCCAACTATCAGAACCACACCATGCTCAAACTATCAGAACCAACCCATGCCCCAACTATCAGAACCACACCATGGTCCAACAATCAGAACCACACCATGTTCCAACAATCAGAACCACACCATACTCCAACTATCAGAACCAAACCATGCTCCAACAATCAGAACCACACCATGCTCCAACTATCAGAACCACACCATGCTCCAACTATCAGAACCACACCATACTCCAACAATCAGAACCACACCATGCTCCAACAATCAGAACCACACCATGCTCCAACAATCAGAACCACACCATGCTCCAACTATCAGAACCACACCATGCTCAAACTATCAGAAACAACCCATGCCCCAACTATCAGAACCACACCATGGTCCAACAATCAGAACCACACCATGTTCCAACAATCAGAACCACACCATACTCCAACTATCAGAACCAAACCATGCTCCAACAATCAGAACCACACCATGCTCCAACTATCAGAACCACACCATGCTCCAACTATCAGAACCACACCATACTCCAACAATCAGAACCACACCATGCTCCAACAATCAGAACCACACCATGCTCCAACAATCAGAACCACAACATGCTCCAACAATCAGAACCACACCATGCTCCAACTATCAGAACCACACCATGCTCCAACAATCAGAACCTCACCATGCTCCAACTATCAGAACCTCACCATGCTCCAACTATCAGAACCACACCATGCTCCAACTATCAGAACCACACCATACTCCAACTATCAGAACCTCACCATGCTCCAACTATCAGAACCACAACATACTCCAACTATCAGAACCACACCATACTCCAACTATCAGAACCACACCATGCTCCAACAATCAGAACCTCACCATGCTCCAACTATCAGAACCGCACCATGCTCCAACTATAAGAACCACACCATGCTCCAACTATCAGAACCACACCATGCTCCAACTATCAGAACCACACCATGCTCCAACTATCAGAACCACACCATGCTCCAACTATCAGAACCACACCATGCTCCAACAATCAGAACCTCACCATGCTCCAACTATCAGAACCACACCATTCTCCAACTATCAGAACCACACCATGCTCCAACAATCAGAACCTCACCATGCTCCAACTATCAGAACCGCACCATGCTCCAACTATAAGAACCACACCATGCTCCAACTATCAGAACCACACCATGCTCCAACTATCAGAACCACAATATACTCCAACTTTCGAACCACACCATGCTCCAACTTTCAGAACCTCACCATACTCCAACTATCAGAACCAAACCATGCCCCAACGATCAGAAACTCACCATGCTCCAACTATCAGAACCTCACCATGCTCCAACTATCAGAACCTCACCATACTCCAACTATCAGAACCACACCATGCTCCAACAATCAGAACCTCACCATGCTCCAACTATAAGAACAACACCATGCTCCAACTATCAGAACCACACCATACTCCAACTATCAGAACCACACCATGCTCCAACAATCAGAACCTCACCATGCTCCAACTATCAGAACCACACCATACTCCAACTATCAGAACCACACCATGCTCCAACTATCAGAACCACAACACACTCCAACTATCAGAACCACACCATACTCCAACTATCAGAACCACACCATGCTCCAACAATCAGAACCTCACCATGCTCCAACTATCAGAACCGCACCATGCTCCAACTATAAGAACCACACCATGCTCCAACTATCAGAACCACACCATGCTCCAACTATCAGAACCACACCATGCTCCAACTATCAGAACCACACCATGCTCCAACTTTCAGAACCTCACCATGCTCCAACTATCAAGAACCACACCATGCTCCAACTATCAGTACCACACCATGCTCCAACTATCAGAACCACACCATGCTCCAACTATCAGAACCACACCATGCTCCAACTATCAGAACCACACCACGCTCCAACTATCAGAACCACACCATGCTCCAACTATCAGAACCACACCATGCTCAAACTATCAGAACCAAACCCATGCCCCAACTATCAGAACCACACCATGGTCCAACAATCAGAACCACACCATGTTCCAACAATCAGAACCACACCATACTCCAACTATCAGAACCAAACCATGCTCCAACAATCAGAACCACACCATGCTCCAACTATCAGAACCACACCATGCTCCAACTATCAGAACCACACCATACTCCAACAATCAGAAACCACACCATGCTCCAACAATCAGAACCACACCATGCTCCAACAATCAGAACCACACCATGCTCCAACTATCAGAACCACACCATGCTCAAACTATCAGAAACAACCCATGCCCCAACTATCAGAACCACACCATGGTCCAACAATCAGAACCACACCATGTTCCAACAATCAGAACCACACCATACTCCAACTATCAGAACCAAACCATGCTCCAACAATCAGAACCACACCATGCTCCAACTATCAGAACCACACCATGCTCCAACTATCAGAACCACACCATACTCCAACAATCAGAACCACACCATGCTCCAACAATCAGAACCACACCATGCTCCAACAATCAGAACCACAACATGCTCCAACAATCAGAACCACACCATGCTCCAACTATCAGAACCACACATGCTCCAACAATCAGAACCTCACCATGCTCCAACTATCAGAACCTCACCATGCTCCAACTATCAGAACCACACCATGCTCCAACTATCAGAACCACACCATACTCCAACTATCAGAACCTCACCATGCTCCAACTATCAGAACCACAACATACTCCAACTATCAGAACCACACCATACTCCAACTATCAGAACCACACCATGCTCCAACAATCAGAACCTCACCTGCTCCAACTATCAGAACCGCACCATGCTCCAACTATAAGAACCACACCATGCTCCAACTATCAGAACCACACCATGCTCCAACTATCAGAACCACACCATGCTCCAACTATCAGAACCACACCATGCTCCAACTATCAGAACCACACCATGCTCCAACAATCAGAACCTCACCATGCTCCAACTATCAGAACCACACCATTCTCCAACTATCAGAACCACACCATGCTCCAACAATCAGAACCTCACCATGCTCCAACTATCAGAACCGCACCATGCTCCAACTATAAGAACCACACCATGCTCCAACTATCAGAACCACACCATGCTCCAAACTATCAGAACCACAATATACTCCAACTTTCGAACCACACCATGCTCCAACTTTCAGAACCTCACCATACTCCAACTATCAGAACCAAACCATGCCCCAACGATCAGAAACTCACCCATGCTCCAACTATCAGAACCTCACCATGCTCCAACTATCAGAACCTCACCATACTCCAACTATCAGAACCACACCATGCTCCAACAATCAGAACCTCACCATGCTCCAACTGTAAGAACAACACCATGCTCCAACTATCAGAACCACACCATACTCCAACTATCAGAACCACACCATGCTCCAACAATCAGAACCTCACCATGCTCCAACTATCAGAACCACACCATACTCCAACTATCAGAACCACACCATGCTCCACTATCAGAACCACAACATACTCCAACTATCAGAACCACACCATACTCCAACTATCAGAACCACACCATGCTCCAACAATCAGAACCTCACCATGCTCAAACTATCAGAACCGCACCATGCTCCAACTATAAGAACCACACCATGCTCCAACTATCAGAACCACACCATGCTCCAACTATCAGAACCACACCATGCTCCAACTATCAGAACCACACCATGCTCCAACTATCAGAACCTCACCATGCTCCAACTATCAGAACCACACCATGCTCCAACTATCAGAACCACACCATGCTCCAACTATCAGAACCACACCATGCTCCAACTATCAGAACCACACCATGCTCCAACTATCAGAACCACACCATGCTCCAACTATCAGAACCACACCATGCTCCAACTATCAGAACCACACCATGCTCAACTATCAGAACCACCCATGCCCCAACTATCAGAACCACACCATGCTCCAACAATCAGAACCACACCATGTGCTCAACTATCAGAACCACACCATACTCCAACTATCAGAACCAAACCATGCTCCAACATCAGAACCACACCATGCTCCAACTATCAGAACCACACCATGCTCCAACAATCAGAACCACACCATGCTCCAACATCAGAACCACACCATGCTCCAACAATCAGAACCACACCATGCTCCAACTATCAGAACCACACCATGCTCCAACTATCAGAACCACACCATGCTCAACTATCAGAACAACCCATGCTCCAACTATCAGAACCACACCATGCTCCAACTATCAGAACCACACCATGCTCCAACAATCAGAACCACACCATACTCCAACTATCAGAACCAAACCATGCTCCAACTATCAGAACCACACCATGCTCCAACTATCAGAACCACACCATGCTCCAACTATCAGAACCACACCATGCTCCAACAATCAGAACCACACCATGCTCCAACTATCAGAACCACACCATGCTCCAACTATCAGAACCACACCATGCTCCAACTATCAGAACCACACCATGCTCCAACTATCAGAAACACACCATGCTCCAACTATCAGAACTCACCATGCTCCAACTATCAGAACCACACCATGCTCCAACTATCAGAACCACACCATGCTCCAACTATCAGAACCACACCATGCTCCAACTATCAGAACCACACCATGCTCCAACTATCAGAACCACACCATGCTCCAACTATCAGAACCACACCATGCTCCAACTATCAGAACCACACCATGCTCCAACTATCAGAACCACACCATGCTCCAACTATCAGAACCACACCATGCTCCAACTATCAGAACCACACCATGCTCCAACTATCAGAACCACACCATGCTCCAACTATCAGAACCACACCATGCTCCAACTATCAGAACTACACCATGCTCCAACTATCAGAACCACACCATGCTCCAACTATCAGAACCACACCATGCTCCAACTATCAGAACCACACCATGCTCCAACTATCAGAACCACACCATGCTCCAACTATCAGAACCACACCATGCTCCAACTATCAGAACCACACCATGCTCCAACTATCAGAACCACACCATGCTCCAACTATCAGAACCACACCATGCTCCAACTATCAGAACCACACCATGCTCCAACTATCAGAACCACACCATGCTCCAACTATCAGAACCACACCATGCTCCAACTATCAGAACCACACCATGCTCCAACTATCAGAACCACACCATGCTCCAACTATCAGAACCACACCATGCTCCAACTATCAGAACCACACCATGCTCCAACTATCAGAACCACACCATGCTCCAACTATCAGAACCACACCATGCTCCAACTATCAGAACCACACCATGCTCCAACTATCAGAACCACACCATGCTCCAACTATCAGAACCACACCATGCTCCAACTATCAG
This sequence comes from Oncorhynchus kisutch, assembly GCF_002021735.2. NCBI lineage: Eukaryota > Metazoa > Chordata > Actinopteri > Salmoniformes > Salmonidae > Oncorhynchus > Oncorhynchus kisutch. Next base: position 39,319,549 of record NC_034192.2, read on the forward strand.
AACCACACCATGCTCCAACTATCAGAACCACACCATGCTCCAACTATCAGAACCACACCATGCTCCAACTATCAGAACCACACCATGCTCCAACTATCAGAACCACACCATGCTCCAACTATCAGAACCACACCATGCTCCAACTATCAGAACCACACCATGCTCCAACTATCAGAACCACACCATGCTCCAACTATCAGAACCACACCATGCTCCAACTATCAGAACCACACCATGCTCCAACTATCAGAACCACACCATGCTCCAACTATCAGAACCACACCATGCTCCAACTATCAGAACCACACCATGCTCCAACTATCAGAACCACACCATGCTCCAACTATCAGAACCACACCATGCTCCAACTATCAGAACCACACCATGCTCCAACTATCAGAACCACACCATGCTCCAACTATCAGAACCACACCATGCTCCAACTATCAGAACCACACCATGCTCCAACTATCAGAACCACACCATGCTCCAACTATCAGAACCACACCATGCTCCAACTATCAGAACCACACCATGCTCCAACTATCAGAACCACACCATGCTCCAACTATCAGAACCACACCATGCTCCAACTATCAGAACCACACCATGCTCCAACTATCAGAACCACACCATGCTCCAACTATCAGAACCACACCATGCTCCAACTATCAGAACCACACCATGCTCCAACTATCAGAACCACACCATGCTCCAACTATCAGAACCACACCATGCTCCAACTATCAGAACCACACCATGCTCCAACTATCAGAACCACACCATGCTCCAACTATCAGAACCACACCATGCTCCAACTATCAGAACCACACCATGCTCCAACTATCAGAACCACACCATGCTCCAACTATCAGAACCACACCATGCTCCAACTATCAGAACCACACCATGCTCCAACTATCAGAACCACACCATGCTCCAACTATCAGAACCACACCATGCTCCAACTATCAGAACCACACCATGCTCCAACTATCAGAACCACACCATGCTCCAACTATCAGAACCACACCATGCTCCAACTATCAGAACCACACCATGCTCCAACTATCAGAACCACACCATGCTCCAACTATCAGAACCACACCATGCTCCAACTATCAGAACCACACCATGCTCCAACTATCAGAACCACACCATGCTCCAACTATCAGAACCACACCATGCTCCAACTATCAGAACCACACCATGCTCCAACTATCAGAACCACACCATGCTCCAACTATCAGAACCACACCATGCTCCAACTATCAGAACCACACCATGCTCCAACTATCAGAACCACACCATGCTCCAACTATCAGAACCACACCATGCTCCAACTATCAGAACCACACCATGCTCCAACTATCAGAACCACACCATGCTCCAACTATCAGAACCACACCATGCTCCAACTATCAGAACCACACCATGCTCCAACTATCAGAACCACACCATGCTCCAACTATCAGAACCACACCATGCTCCAACTATCAGAACCACACCATGCTCCAACTATCAGAACCACACCATGCTCCAACTATCAGAACCACACCATGCTCCAACTATCAGAACCACACCATGCTCCAACTATCAGAACCACACCATGCTCCAACTATCAGAACCACACCATGCTCCAACTATCAGAACCACACCATGCTCCAACTATCAGAACACACCATGCTCCAACTATCAGAACCACACCATGCTCCAACTATCAGAACCACACCATGCTCCAACTATCAGAACCACACCATGCTCCAACTATCAGAACCACACCATGCTCCAACTATCAGAACCACACCATGCTCCAACTATCAGAACCACACCATGCTCCAACTATCAGAACCACACCATGCTCCAACTATCAGAACCACACCATGCTCCAACTATCAGAACCACACCATGCTCCAACTATCAGAACCACACCATGCTCCAACTATCAGAACCACACCATGCTCCAACTATCAGAACACACCATGCTCCAACTATCAGAACCACACCATGCTCCAACTATCAGAACCACACCATGCTCCAACTATCAGAACCACACCATGCTCCAACTATCAGAACCACACCATGCTCCAACTATCAGAACCACACCATGCTCCAACTATCAGAACCACACCATGCTCCAACTATCAGAACCACACCATGCTCCAACTATCAGAACCACACCATGCTCCAACTATCAGAACCACACCATGCTCCAACTATCAGAACCAAACCATGCTCCAACTATCAGAACCACACCATGCTCCAACTATCAGAACCACACCATGCTCCAACTATCAGAACCACACCATGCTCCAACTATCAGAACCACACCATGCTCCAACTATCAGAACCACACCATGCTCCAACTATCAGAACCACACCATGCTCCAACTATCAGAACCACACCATGCTCCAACTATCAGAACCACACCATGCTCCAACTATCAGAACCACACCATGCTCCAACTATCAGAACCACACCATGCTCCAACTATCAGAACCACACCATGCTCCAACTATCAGAACCACACCATGCTCCAACTATCAGAACCACACCATGCTCCAACTATCAGAACCACACCATGCTCCAACTATCAGAACCACACCATGCTCCAACTATCAGAACCACACCATGCTCCAACTATCAGAACCACACCATGCTCCAACTATCAGAACCACACCATGCTCCAACTATCAGAACCACACCATGCTCCAACTATCAGAACCACACCATGCTCCAACTATCAGAACCACACCATGCTCCAACTATCAGAACCACACCATGCTCCAACTATCAGAACCACACCATGCTCCAACTATCAGAACCACACCATGCTCCAACTATCAGAACCACACCATGCTCCAACTATCAGAACCACACCATGCTCCAACTATCAGAACCAAACCATGCTCCAACTATCAGAACCACACCATGCTCCAACTATCAGAACCACACCATGCTCCAACTATCAGAACCACACCATGCTCCAACTATCAGAACCACACCATGCTCCAACTATCAGAACCACACCATGCTCCAACTATCAGAACCACACCATGCTCCAACTATCAGAACCTCACCATGCTCCAACTATCAGAACCACACCATGCTCCAACTATCAGAACCACACCATGCTCCAACTATCAGAACCACACCATGCTCCAACTATCAGAACCACACCATGCTCCAACTATCAGAACCACACCATGCTCCAACTATCAGAACCACACCATGCTCCAACTATCAGAACCACACCATGCTCCAACTATCAGAACCACACCATGCTCCAACTATCAGAACCACACCATGCTCCAACTATCAGAACACACCATGCTCCAACTATCAGAACCACACCATGCTCCAACTATCAGAACCACACCATGCTCCAACTATCAGAACCACACCATGCTCCAACTATCAGAACCACACCATGCTCCAACTATCAGAACCTCACCATGCTCCAACTATCAGAACCACACCATGCTCCAACTATCAGAACCACACCATGCTCAACTATCAGAACTATACCATGCTCCAACTATCAGAACCACACCATGCTCCAACTATCAGAACCACACCATGCTCCAACTATCAGAACCACACCATGCTCCAACTATCAGAACCACACCATGCTCCAACTATCAGAACCACACCATGCTCCAACTATCAGAACCACACCATGCTCCAACTATCAGAACCACACCATGCTCCAACTATCAGAACCAACCATGCTCCAACTATCAGAACCACACCATGCTCCAACTATCAGAACCACACCATGCTCCAACTATCAGAACCACACCATGCTCCAACTATCAGAACCACACCATGCTCCAACTATCAGAACCACACCATGCTCCAACTATCAGAACCACACCATGCTCCAACTATCAGAACCACACCATGCTCCAACTATCAGAACCACACCATGCTCCAACTATCAGAACCACACCATGCTCCAACTATCAGAACCACACCATGCTCCAACTATCAGAACCTCACCATGCTCCAACTATCAGAACCACACCATGCTCCAACTATCAGAACCACACCATGCTCCAACTATCAGAACCACACCATGCTCCAACTATCAGAACCACACCATGCTCCAACTATCAGAACCACACCATGCTCCAACTATCAGAACCACACCATGCTCCAACTATCAGAACCACACCATGCTCCAACTATCAGAACCACACCATGCTCCAACTATCAGAACCTCACCATGCTCCAACTATCAGAACCACACCATGCTCCAACTATCAGAACCACACCATGCTCCAACTATCAGAACCACACCATGCTCCAACTATCAGAACCACACCATGCTCCAACTATCAGAACCACACCATTGTCCAACTATCAGAACCTCACCATGCTCCAACTATCAGAACCACACCATGCTCCAACTATCAGAACCAAACCATGCTCCAACTATCAGAACCACACCATGCTCCAACTATCAGAACCACACCATGCTCCAACTATCAGAACCACACCATGCTCCAACTATCAGAACCACACCATGCTCCAACTATCAGAACCACACCATGCTCCAACTATCAGAACTACACCATGCTCCAACTATCAGAACCTCACCATGCTCCAACTATCAGAACCACACCATGCTCCAACTATCAGAACCACACCATGCTCCAACTATCAGAACCACACCATGCTCCAACTATCAGAACCTCACCATGCTCCAACTATCAGAACCACACCATGCTCCAACTATCAGAACCTCACCATGCTCCAACTATCAGAACCACACCATGCTCCAACTATCAGAACCACACCATGCTCCAACTATCAGAACCAAACCATGCTCCAACTATCAGAACTACACCATGCTCCAACTATAAGAACCACACCATGCTCCAACTATCAGAACCAAACCATGCTCCAACTATCAGAACTATACCATGCTCCAACTATCAGAACCACACCATGCTCCAACTATCAGAACCTCACCATGCTCCAACTATCAGAACCACACCATGCTCCAACTATCAGAACCACACCATGCTCCAACTATCAGAACTACAACATGCTCCAACATATCAGAACTATACCATGCTCCAACTATCAGAACCACACCATGCTCCAACTATCAGAACCACACCATGCTCCAACTATCAGAACCACACCATGCTCCAACTATCAGAACCACACCATGCTCCAACTATCAGAACCTCACCATGCTCCAACTATCAGAACCACACCATGCTCCAACTATCAGAACCACACCATGCTCCAACTATCAGAACTATACATGCTCCAACTATCAGAACCACACCATGCTCCAACTATCAGAACCACACCATGCTCCAACTATCAGAACCACACCATGCTCCAACTATCAGAACCACACCATGCTCCAACTATCAGAACCACACCATGCTCCAACTATCAGAACCTCACCATGCTCCAACTATCAGAACCACACCATGCTCCAACTATCAGAACCACACCATGCTCCAACTATCAGAACCACACCATGCTCCAACTATCAGAACCACACCATGCTCCAACTATCAGAACCACACCATGCTCCAACTATCAGAACCTCACCATGCTCCAACTATCAGAACCACACCATGCTCCAACTATCAGAACCACACCATGCTCCAACTATCAGAACCAAACCATGCTCCAACTATCAGAACTACACCATGCTCCAACTATCAGAACCACACCATGCTCCAACTATTAGAACAAACCATGCTCCAACTATCAGAACTACACCATGCTCCAACTATCAGAACCACACCATGCTCCAACTATCAGAACCTCACCATGCTCCAACTATCAGAACCACACCATGCTCCAACTATCAGAACCACACCATGCTCAAACTATCAGAACTATAACATGCTCCAACATATAGAACTATACCATGCTCCAACTATCAGAACCACACCATGCTCCAACTATCAGAACCACACCATGCTCCAACTATCAGAACCACACCATGCTCCAACTATCAGAACCTCACCATGCTCCAACTATCAGAACCACACCATGCTCCAACTATCAGAACCACACCATGCTCCAACTATCAGAACCACACCATGCTCCAACTATCAGAACCTCACCATGCTCCAACTATCAGAACCACACCATGCTCCAACTATCAGAACCACACCATGCTCCAACTATCAGAACCACACCATGCTCCAACTATCAGAACCACACCATGCTCCAACTATCAGAACCTCACCATGCTCCAACTATCAGAACCACACCATGCTCCAACTATCAGAACCACACCATGCTCCAACTATCAGAACCACACCATGCTCAACTATCAGAACCACACCATGCTCCAACTATCAGAACTACACCATGCTCCAACTATCAGAACCTCACCATGCTCCAACTATCAGAACCACACCATGCTCCAACTATCAGAACCACACCATGCTCCAACTATCAGAACCACACCATGCTCCAACTATCAGAACCTCACCATGCTCCAACTATCAGAACCACACCATGCTCCAACTATCAGAACCTCACCATGCTCCAACTATCAGAACCACACCATGCTCCAACTATCAGAACCACACCATGCTCCAACTATAGAACCAAACCATGCTCCAACTATCAGAACTACACCATGCTCCAACTATCAGAACCACACCATGCTCCAACTATTAGAACCAAACCATGCTCCAACTATCAGAACTATACATGCTCCAACTATCAGAACCACACCATGCTCCAACTATCAGAACCTCACCATGCTCCAACTATCAGAACCACACCATGCTCCAACTATCAGAACCACACCATGCTCCAACTATCAGAACTCACCATGCTCCAACTATCAGAACTACACCATGCTCCAACTATCAGAACCACACCATGCTCAAACTATCAGAACCACACCATGCTCCAACTATCAGAACCACACCATGCTCCAACTATCAGAACCTCACCATGCTCCAACTATCAGAACCACACCATGCTCCAACTATCAGAACCACACCATGCTCCAACTATCAGAACCTCACCATGCTCCAACTATCAGAACCTCACCATGCTCCAACTATCAGAACCACACCATGCTCCAACTATCAGAACCACACCATGCTCCAACTATCAGAACCTCACCATGCTCCAACTATCAGAACCACACCATGCTCCAACTATTAGAACCAAACCATGCTCCAACTATCAGAACTATACCATGCTCCAACTATAAGAACCACACCATGCTCCAACTATTAGAACCAAACCATGCTCCAACTATCAGAACTATACATGCTCCAACTATCAGAACCACAATGCTCCAACTATAAGAACCTCACCATGCTCCAACTATCAGAACCACACCATGCTCCAACTATCAGAACCACACCATGCTCCAACTATCAGACCCACACCATGCTCCAACTATCAGAACCACACCATGCTCCAACTATCAGAACCACACCATGCTCAAACTATCAGAACTATACCATGCTCCAACTTATAGAACTATACCATGCTCCAACTATCAGAACCACACCATGCTCAAACTATCAGAACCACACCATGCTCCAACTATCAGAACCACACCATGCTCCAACTATCAGAACCTCACCATGCTCCAACTATCAGAACCACACCATGCTCCAACTATCAGAACCACACCATGCTCCAACTATCAGAACCACACCATTGTCCAACTATCAGAACCTCACCATGCTCCAACTATCAGAACCACACCATGCTCCAACTATCAGAACCACACCATGCTCCAACTATCAGAACTATACCATGCTCCAACTATAAGAACCACACCATGCTCCAACTATCAGAACCACACCATGCTCCAACTATCAGAACCACACCATGCTCCAACTATCAGAAGTATACCATGCTCCAACTATCAGAACCACACCATGCTCCAACTATCAGAACCACACCATGCTCCAACTATCAGAACCTCACCATGCTCCAACTATCAGAACCTCACCATGCTCCAACTATCAGAACCTCACCATGCTCCAACTATCAGAATCTCACCATGCTCCAAATATCAGAACCAAACCATGCTCCAACTATAGCATGCTCAAACCAATAGAACTATCCATGCTCCAACTATCAGAACACACCATGCTCCAACTATCAGAACTACACCATGCTCCAACTATCAGAACCACACCATGCTCCAACTATCAGAACAACATGCTCCAACTATCAGAACCAAACCATGCTCCAACTATCAGAACTATACCATGCTCCAACTATCAGAACCACACCATGCTCCAACTATTAGACCAAACCATGCTCCAACTATCAGAACTATAACATGCTCCAACTATCAGAACCACACCATGCTCCAACTATTAGAACCAAACCATGCTACAACTATCAGAACTATACAATGCTCCAACTATAAGAATCACACCATGCTCCAAATATTAGAACCAAACCATGCTACAACTATCAGAACCTCACCATGCTTCAACTATCAGAACCACACCATGCTCCAACTATCAGAACCACACCATGCTCCAACTATCAGAACCACACCATGCTCCAACTATCAGAACCTCACCATGCTCCAACTATCAGAACCACACCATGCTCCAACTATCAGAACCCACCATGCTCCAACTATCAGAACCACACCATGCTCCAACTATCAGAACCACACAATGCTCCAACTATAAGAACCTCACCATGCTCCAACTATAAGAACCTCACCATGCTCCAACTATCAGAACCACACCATGCTCCAACTATCAGAACCACACCATGCTCCAACTATCAGAACCACACCATGCTCCAACTATCAGAACCACACCATGCTCCAACTATCAGAACCACACCATGCTCCAACTATCAGAACCACACCATGCTCCAACTATCAGAACAAACCATGCTCCAACTATCAGAACTATACCATGCTCCAACTATCAGAACCACACCATGCTCCAACTATCAGAACCACACCATGCTCCAACTATCAGAACCACACCATGCTCCAACTATCAGAACCACACCATGCTCCAACTATCAGAACTACACCATGCTCCAACTATCAGAACCTCACCATGCTCCAACTATCAGAACCACACCATGCTCCAACTATCAGAACCACACCATGCTCCAACTATCAGAACCACACCATGCTCCAACTATCAGAACCTCACCATGCTCCAACTATCAGAACCACACCATGCTCCAACTATCAGAACCTCACCATGCTCCAACTATCAGAACCACACCATGCTCCAACTATCAGAACCACACCATGCTCCAACTATTAGAACCAAACCATGCTCCAACTATCAGAACTATACCATGCTCCAACTATCAGAACCACACCATGCTCCAACTATCAGAACCAAACCATGCTCCAACTATCAGAACTATACCATGCTCCAACTATCAGAACCACACCATGCTCCAACTATCAGAACTCACACCATGCTCCAACTATCAGAACCACACCATGCTCCAACTATCAGAACCACACCATGCTCAACTATCAGAACCATAACATGCTCCAACATGTAGAACTACACCATGCTCCAACTATCAGAACCACACCATGCTCCAACTATCAGAACCACACCATGCTCCAACTATCAGAACCACACCATGCTCCAACTATCAGAACCACACCATGCTCCAACTATAAGAACCTCACCATGCTATAACTATCAGAACCTCACCATGCTCCAACTATTAGAACCAAACCATGCTACAACTATCAGAACTATACAATGCTCCAACTATCGGAACCACACCACGCTCCAACTATCAGAACCACACTATGCTCCAACTATCAGAACCACACCATGCTCAACTATCAGAACCACACCATGCTCCAACTATCAGAACCACACCATGCTCCAACTATCAGAACCTCACCATGCTCCAACTATCAGAACCACACCATGCTCCAACTATCAGAACCACACCATGCTCCAACTATCAGAACCACACCATGCTCCAACTATCAGAACCTCACCATGCTCCAACTATCAGAACCACACCATGCTCCAACTATCAGAACCTCACCATGCTCCAACTATCAGAACCACACCATGCTCCAACTATCAGAACCACACCATGCTCCAACTATTAGAACCAAACCATGCTACAACTATCAGAACCACACCATGCTCCAACTATCAGAACCACACCATGCTCCAACTATCAGAACCACACCATGCTCCAACTATCAGAACTACACCATGCTCCAACTATCAGAACCACACCATGCTCCAACTATAAGAACCACACCATGCTCCAACTATCAGAACCACACCATGCTCCAACTATCAGAACCACACCATGCTCAAACTATCAGAACTATACCATGCTCCAACTATCAGAACCACACCATGCTCCAACTATCAGAACCACACCATGCTCCAACTATCAGAACCACACCATGCTCCAACTATCAGAACCACACCATGCTCCAACTATCAGAACCTCACCATGCTCCAACTATCAGAACCACACCATGCTCCAACTATCAGAACCACACCATGCTCCAACTATCAGAACCACACCATGCTCCAACTATCAGAACCTCACCATGCTCCAACTATCAGAACCACACCATGCTCCAACTATAAGAACCACACCATGCTCCAACTATCAGAACCACACCATGCTCCAACTATCAGAACTACACCATGCTCCAACTATCAGAACCTCACCATGCTCCAACTATCAGAACCACACCATGCTCCAACTATCAGAACCACACCATGCTCCAACTATCAGAACCACACCATGCTCCAACTATCAGAACCACACCATGCTCCAACTATCAGAACCACACCATGCTCCAACTATCAGAACCTCACCATGCTCCAACTATCAGAACCACACCATGCTCCAACTATCAGAACCACACCATGCTCCAACTATCAGAACCACACCATGCTCCAACTATCAGAACCACACCATGCTCCAACTATCAGAACCACACCATGCTCCAACTATCAGAACCACACCATGCTCCAACTATCAGAACCACACCATGCTCCAACTATCAGAACCACACCATGCTCCAACTATCAGAACCTCACCATGCTCCAACTATCAGAACCACACCATGCTCCAACTATCAGAACCACACCATGCTCCAACTATCAGAACCACACCATGCTCCAACTATCAGAACCTCACCATGCTCCAACTATCAGAACCACACCATGCTCCAACTATCAGAACCACACCATGCTCCAACTATCAGAACCACACCATGCTCCAACTATCAGAACCACACCATGCTCCAACTATCAGAACCACACCATGCTCCAACTATCAGAACCACACCATGCTCCAACTATCAGAACCACACCATGCTCCAACTATCAGAACCACACCATGCTCCAACTATCAGAACCACACCATGCTCCAACTATCAGAACCACACCATGCTCCAACTATCAGAACCACACCATGCTCCAACTATCAGAACCACACCATGCTCCAACTATCAGAACCACACCATGCTCCAACTATCAGAACTCACCATGCTCCAACTATCAGAACCACACCATGCTCCAACTATCAGAACCACACCATGCTCCAACTATCAGAACCACACCATGCTCCAACTATCAGAACCACACCATGCTCCAACTATCAGAACCACACCATGCTCCAACTATCAGAACCACACCATGCTCCAACTATCAGAACCACACCATGCTCCAACTATCAGAACCACACCATGCTCCAACTATCAGAACCACACCATGCTCCAACTATCAGAACCACACCATGCTCCAACTATCAGAACCACACCATGCTCCAACTATCAGAACCACACCATGCTCCAACTATCAGAACCACACCATGCTCCAACTATCAGAACCACACCATGCTCCAACTATCAGAACCACACCATGCTCCAACTATCAGAACCACACCATGCTCCAACTATCAGAACCACACCATGCTCCAACTATCAGAACCACACCATGCTCCAACTATCAGAACCACACCATGCTCCAACTATCAGAACCATACCATGCTCCAACTATCAGAACCACACCATGCTCCAACTATCAGAACCACACCATGCTCCAACTATCAGAACCACACCATGCTCCAACTATCAGAACCACACCATGCTCCAACTATCAGAACCACACCATGCTCCAACTATCAGAACCACACCATGCTCCAACTATCAGAACCACACCATGCTCCAACTATCAGAACCACACCATGCTCCAACTATCAGAACCACACCATGCTCCAACTATCAGAACCACACCATGCTCCAACTATCAGAACCACACCATGCTCCAACTATCAGAACCACACCATGCTCCAACTATCAGAACACACCATGCTCCAACTATCAGAACACACCATGCTCCAACTATCAGAACCACACCATGCTCCAACTATCAGAACCACACCATGCTCCAACTATCAGAACCACACCATGCTCCAACTATCAGAACCTCACCATGCTCCAACTATCAGAACCACACCATGCTCCAACTATCAGAACCACACCATGCTCCAACTATCAGAACCACACCATGCTCCAACTATCAGAACCACACCATGCTCCAACTATCAGAACCAACCATGCTCCAACTATCAGAACATACCATGCTCCAACTATCAGAACCACACCATGCTCCAACTATCAGAACCACACCATGCTCCAACTATCAGAACCATACCATGCTCCAACTATCAGAACCACACCATGCTCCAACTATCAGAACCACACCATGCTCCAACTATCAGAACCACACCATGCTCCAACTATCAGAACCACACCATGCTCCAACTATCAGAACTCACCATGCTCCAACTATCAGAACCACACCATGCTCCAACTATCAGAACCACACCATGCTCCAACTATCAGAACCACACCATGCTCCAACTATCAGAACCACACCATGCTCCAACTATCAGAACCTCACCATGCTCCAACTATCAGAACCACACCATGCTCCAACTATCAGAACCACACCATGCTCCAACTATCAGAACCACACCATGCTCCAACTATCAGAACCACACCATGCTCCAACTATCAGAACCACACCATGCTCCAACTATCAGAACCACACCATGCTCCAACTATCAGAACCACACCATGCTCCAACTATCAGAACACACCATGCTCCAACTATCAGAACCACACCATGCTCCAACTATCAGAACCACACCATGCTCCAACTATCAGAACCACACCATGCTCCAACTATCAGAACCACACCATGCTCCAACTATCAGAACCACACCATGCTCCAACTATCAGAACTACACCATGCTCCAACTATCAGAACCTCACCATGCTCCAACTATCAGAACCACACCATGCTCCAACTATCAGAACCACACCATGCTCCAACTATCAGAACCACACCATGCTCCAACTATCAGAACCTCACCATGCTCCAACTATCAGAACCACACCATGCTCCAACTATCAGAACCTCACCATGCTCCAACTATCAGAACCACACCATGCTCCAACTATCAGAACCACACCATGCTCCAACTATTAGAACCAAACCATGCTCCAACTATCAGAACTATACCATGCTCCAACTATCAGAACCACACCATGCTCCAACTATTAGAACCAAACCATGCTCCAACTATCAGAACTATACAATGCTCCAACTATCAGAACCACACAATGCTCCAACTATCAGAACCTCACCATGCTCCAACTATCAGAACCACACCATGCTCCAACTATCAGAACCACACCATGCTCAAACTATCAGAACTATAACATGCTCCAACATCAGAACTATACCATGCTCCAACTATCAGAACCACACCATGCTCAAACTATCAGAACCACACCATGCTCCAACTATGACTCAACTTTCAGGAACCTCCCCATGCCTCCAACTATCAGAACCACTACCATGCTCCAACTTATCAGAACCACACCATGCCTCCAACTATAAGAACCTTCACCATGCCTTCCAACTATAAGAACCTCACAATGCCTATAACTATCAGAACCACCACCAATGCCTCCAACAATTCAGATACCACAACAATTCCCTCCAACTATCAAGAACCTCACCATGCTCCAACTATCAGAACCACACCATGATCCAACTATTAGAACCAAACCATACTCCAACTATCAGAACTATACCATGCTCCAACTATAAGAACCACACCATGCTCCAACTATTAGAACCAAACCATGCTACAACTATCAGAAACTATACAATGCCTCCAACCAATCAGAAACCACACAATGCTCCAACTATAAGAACCTCACCATGCTCCAACTATCGGAACCACACCATGCTCCAACTATCAGAACCACACTATGCTCCAACTATCAGACCCACACCATGCTCCAACTATCAGAACCACACCATGCTCCAACTATCAGAACCACAACCCATGCTCAACTATCAGAACTATAACATGCTCCAACATAAGAACTATACCATGCTCCAACTATCAGAACCACACCATGCTCAAACTATCAGAACCACACCATGCTCACCTATCAGAACCACACCATTGTCCAACTATAAGAACCTCACACATGCCTCCAAACTATCCAGAACCCAACCATGCTTCCCAACTATCAGAACCACACCCATGCTCCAACTTTCAGAACCTCACCATGCCTCCAACTATCAGAACCAACACCATGCTCAAACTATCAGACCACACCATGCTCCAACTATCAGAACCACACCATTGTCCAACTATCAGACCACCTCACCATGCTCCAACTATCAGAACCACACCATGCTCCAACTATAAGAACCACACCATGCTCAAACTATCAGAACCACACCATGCTCCAACTATCAGAACTACACCATGCTCCAACTTTCAGAACCTCACCATGCTCCAACTATCAGAAACCTCCACCATGCTCCAACTATCAGAACCACACCATGCTCCAACTATAAGAACCACACCCATGCTCAAACTATCAGAACCACACCATGCTCCAACTATCAGAACTACACCATGCTCCAACTTTCAGAACCTCACCATGCTCCAACTATCAGAACCACACCATGCTCCAACTATCAGAACCACACCATGCTCCAACTATCAGAACCACACCATTGTCCAACTATCAGAACCTCACCATGCTCCAACTATCAGAACCACACCATGCTCCAACTATCAGAACCTCACCATGCTCCAACTATCAGAACCACACCATGCTCCAACTATCAGAACCACACCATGATCCAACTATTAGAACCAAACCATACTCCAGCTATCAGAACTATACCATGCTCCAACTATAAGAACCACACCATGCTCCAACTATTAGAACCAAACCATGCTACAACTATCAGAACTATACAATGCTCCAACTATCTGAACCACACAATGCTCCAACTATAAGAACCTCACCATGCTCCAACTATCGGAACCACACCATGCTCCAACTATCAGAACCACACCATGCTCAAACTATCAGAACTATAACATGCTCCAACATGTAGAACTATACCATGCTCCAACTATCAGAACCACACCATGCTCAAACTATCAGAACCACACCATGCTCCAACTATCAGAACCACACCATGCTCCAACTTTCAGAACCTCACCATGCTCCAACTATCAGAACCACACCATGCTCCAACTATCAGAACCACACCATGCTCCAACTATAAGAACCTCACCATGCTCCAACTATAAGAACCTCACAATGCTATAACTATCAGAACCACACCATGCTCCAACAATCAGAACCACACAATGCTCCAACTATAAGAACCTCACCATGCTCCAACTATCAGAACCACACCATGATCCAACTATTAGAACCAAACCATACTCCAACTATCAGAACTATACCATGCTCCAACTATAAGAACCACACCATGCTCCAACTATTAGAACCAAACCATGCTACAACTATCAGAACTATACAATGCTCCAACAATCAGAACCACACAATGCTCCAACTATAAGAACCTCACCATGCTCCAACTATCGGAACCACACCATGCTCCAACTATCAGAACCACACTATGCTCCAACTATCAGACCCACACCATGCTCCAACTATCAGAACCACACCATGCTCCAACTATCAGAACCACACCATGCTCAAACTATCAGAACTATAACATGCTCCAACATATAGAACTATACCATGCTCCAACTATCAGAACCACACCATGCTCAAACTATCAGAACCACACCATGCTCCAACTATCAGAACCACACCATGCTCCAACTTTCAGAACCTCACCATGCTCCAACTATCAGAACCACACCATGCTCAAACTATCAGAACCACACCATGCTCCAACTATCAGAACCACACCATTGTCCAACTATCAGAACCTCACCATGCTCCAACTATCAGAACCACACCATGCTCCAACTATAAGAACCACACCATGCTCCAACTATCAGAACTATACCATGCGCCAACTATAAGATCCACTCCATGCCCCAACTATCAGAACCACACCATGCTCCAACTATCAGAACCACACCATGCTCAAACTATCAGAAGTATACCATGCTCCAACTATCAGAACCACACCATGCTCCAACTATCAGAACCACACAATGCTCCAACTATAAGAACCTCACCATGGTCAAACTATAAGAACCTCACCATGCTATAACTATACGAACCTCACCATGCTATAACTATACAAACCTCACCATGCTCCAAATATTAGAACCAAACCATGCTCCAACTATAGCATGCTCAAACCAATAGAACTATCCTATGCTCCAACTAATATAACTATACCATGCTCCAACTAATAGAACTATAGTATGCTCCAACTAATAGAACTACACCATGCTCCAAGTATAAGAACCACAACATGCTCCAACTATAAGAACCAAACCATGCTCCAACTATCAGAACTATACCATGCTCCAACTATCAGAACCACACCATGCTGCAACTATTATGACCAAACCATGCTCCAACTATCAGAACTATAACATGCTCCAACTATCAGAACCACACCATGCTCCAACTATTAGAACCAAACCATGCTACAACTATCAGAACTATACAATGCTCCAACTATAAGAATCACACCATGCTCCAACTATTAGAACCAAACCATGCTCCAACTATCAGAACTATACCATGCTCCAACTATCAGAACCTCACCATGCTCCAAATATTAGAACCAAACCATGCTCCAACTATCAGAACTATACCATGCTCCAACTATAAGAACCACACCATACTCCAACTATCAGAACAACACCATGCTCCAACTATCAGAACTATACCATGCTCCAACTAATAGAACTATACCATGCTCCAACTATCAGAACCACACCAAGCTCCAACTATTAGAACCACACCACGCTCCAACTATGAGAACCACACCATAATACAACTATCAGAACTATACCATATTCCAACAATAAGAACAACACCATGCACCAACTATCAGAACCACACCATTCTCCAACTACCAGAACTACAACATGTTTCAACAATCAGAACTATACCATGCTCCAACTAATAGAACTATACCATGCACCAACTATCAGAACCACACCATGCTCCAACTATGAGAACTATACCATGCTCCAACTAATAGAACTATAGCATGCTCAAACCAATAGAACTATCCTATGCTCCAACTAATATAACTATACCATGCTCCAACTAATAGAACTATAGTATGCTCCAACTAATAGAACTACACCATGCTCCAAGTATAAGAACCACAACATGCTCCAACTATAAGAACCAAACCATGCTCCAACTATCAGAACTATACCATGCTCCAACTATCAGAACCACACCATGCTCCAACTATTATAACCAAACCATGCTCCAACTATCAGAACTATAACATGCTCCAACTATCAGAACCACACCATGCTCCAACTATTAGAACCAAACCATGCTACAACTATCAGAACTATACAATGCTCCAACTATAAGAATCACACCATGCTCCAACTATTAGAACCAAACCATGCTCCAACTATCAGAACTATACCATGCTCCAACTATCAGAACCACACCATGATCCAACTATTAGAACCAAACCATACTCCAGCTATCAGAACTATACCATGCTCCAACTATAAGAACCACACCATGCTCCAACTATTAGAACCAAACCATGCTACAACTATCAGAACTATACAATGCTCCAACTATCTGAACCACACAATGCTCCAACTATAAGAACCTCACCATGCTCCAACTATCGGAACCACACCATGCTCAAACTATCAGAACTATAACATGCTCCAACATGTAGAACTATACCATGCTCCAACTATCAGAACCACACCATGCTCAAACTATCAGAACCACACCATGCTCCAACTATCAGAACCACACCATGCTCCAACTATCAGAACCACACCATTGTCCAACTATCAGAACCTCACCATGCTCCAACTATCAGAACCACACCATGATCCAACTATTAGAACCAAACCATACTCCAACTATCAGAACTATACAATGCTCCAACTATCAGAACCACACTATTCTCCAACTATCAGACCCACACCATGCTCCAACTATCAGAACCACACCATGCTCAAACTATCAGAACCACACCATGCTCCAACTATCAGAACTACACCATGCTCCAACTTTCAGAACCTCACCATGCTCCAACTATCAGAACCACACCATGCTCCAACTATCAGAACCACACCATGCTCCAACTATCAGAACCACACCATTGTCCAACTATCAGAACCTCACCATGCTCCAACTATCAGAACCACACCATGCTCCAACTATCAGAACCTCACCATGCTCCAACTATCAGAACCACACCATGCTCCAACTATCAGAACCACACCATGATCCAACTATTAGAACCAAACCATACTCCAGCTATCAGAACTATACCATGCTCCAACTATAAGAACCACACCATGCTCCAACTATTAGAACCAAACCATGCTACAACTATCAGAACTATACAATGCTCCAACTATCTGAACCACACAATGCTCCAACTATAAGAACCTCACCATGCTCCAACTATCGGAACCACACCATGCTCCAACTATCAGAACCACACCATGCTCAAACTATCAGAACTATAACATGCTCCAACATGTAGAACTATACCATGCTCCAACTATCAGAACCACACCATGCTCAAACTATCAGAACCACACCATGCTCCAACTATCAGAACCACACCATGCTCCAACTTTCAGAACCTCACCATGCTCCAACTATCAGAACCACACCATGCTCCAACTATCAGAACCACACCATGCTCCAACTATAAGAACCTCACCATGCTCCAACTATAAGAACCTCACAATGCTATAACTATCAGAACCACACCATGCTCCAACAATCAGAACCACACAATGCTCCAACTATAAGAACCTCACCATGCTCCAACTATCAGAACCACACCATGATCCAACTATTAGAACCAAACCATACTCCAACTATCAGAACTATACCATGCTCCAACTATAAGAACCACACCATGCTCCAACTATTAGAACCAAACCATGCTACAACTATCAGAACTATACAATGCTCCAACTATCAGAACCACACAATGCTCCAACTATAAGAACCTCACCATGCTCCAACTATCGGAACCACACCATGCTCCAACTATCAGAACCACACTATGCTCCAACTATCAGACCCACACCATGCTCCAACTATCAGAACCACACCATGCTCCAACTATCAGAACCACACCATGCTCAAACTATCAGAACTATAACATGCTCCAACATATAGAACTATACCATGCTCCAACTATCAGAACCACACCATGCTCAAACTATCAGAACCACACCATGCTCCAACTATCAGAACCACACCATGCTCCAACTTTCAGAACCTCACCATGCTCCAACTATCAGAACCACACCATGCTCAAACTATCAGAACCACACCATGCTCCAACTATCAGAACCACACCATTGTCCAACTATCAGAACCTCACCATGCTCCAACTATCAGAACCACACCATGCTCCAACTATAAGAACCACACCATGCTCCAACTATCAGAACTATACCATGCGCCAACTATAAGATCCACTCCATGCCCCCAACTATCAGAACCACACCATGCTCCAACTATCAGAACCACACCATGCTCAAACTATCAGAAGTATACCATGCTCCAACTATCAGAACCACACCATGCTCCAACTATCAGAACCACACAATGCTCCAACTATAAGAACCTCACCATGGTCAAACTATAAGAACCTCACCATGCTATAACTATACGAACCTCACCATGCTATAACTATACAAACCTCACCATGCTCCAAATATTAGAACCAAACCATGCTCCAACTATAGCATGCTCAAACCAATAGAACTATCCTATGCTCCAACTAATATAACTATACCATGCTCCAACTAATAGAACTATAGTATGCTCCAACTAATAGAACTACACCATGCTCCAAGTATAAGAACCACAACATGCTCCAACTATAAGAACCAAACCATGCTCCAACTATCAGAACTATACCATGCTCCAACTATCAGAACCACACCATGCTGCAACTATTATGACCAAACCATGCTCCAACTATCAGAACTATAACATGCTCCAACTATCAGAACCACACCATGCTCCAACTATTAGAACCAAACCATGCTACAACTATCAGAACTATACAATGCTCCAACTATAAGAATCACACCATGCTCCAACTATTAGAACCAAACCATGCTCCAACTATCAGAACTATACCATGCTCCAACTATCAGAACCTCACCATGCTCCAAATATTAGAACCAAACCATGCTCCAACTATCAGAACTATACCATGCTCCAACTATAAGAACCACACCATACTCCAACTATCAGAACAACACCATGCTCCAACTATCAGAACTATACCATGCTCCAACTAATAGAACTATACCATGCTCCAACTATCAGAACCACACCAAGCTCCAACTATTAGAACCACACCACGCTCCAACTATGAGAACCACACCATAATACAACTATCAGAACTATACCATATTCCAACAATAAGAACAACACCATGCACCAACTATCAGAACCACACCATTCTCCAACTACCAGAACTACAACATGTTTCAACAATCAGAACTATACCATGCTCCAACTAATAGAACTATACCATGCACCAACTATCAGAACCACACCATGCTCCAACTATGAGAACTATACCATGCTCCAACTAATAGAACTATAGCATGCTCAAACCAATAGAACTATCCTATGCTCCAACTAATATAACTATACCATGCTCCAACTAATAGAACTATAGTATGCTCCAACTAATAGAACTACACCATGCTCCAAGTATAAGAACCACAACATGCTCCAACTATAAGAACCAAACCATGCTCCAACTATCAGAACTATACCATGCTCCAACTATCAGAACCACACCATGCTCCAACTATTATAACCAAACCATGCTCCAACTATCAGAACTATAACATGCTCCAACTATCAGAACCACACCATGCTCCAACTATTAGAACCAAACCATGCTACAACTATCAGAACTATACAATGCTCCAACTATAAGAATCACACCATGCTCCAACTATTAGAACCAAACCATGCTCCAACTATCAGAACTATACCATGCTCCAACTATCAGAACCACACCATGATCCAACTATTAGAACCAAACCATACTCCAGCTATCAGAACTATACCATGCTCCAACTATAAGAACCACACCATGCTCCAACTATTAGAACCAAACCATGCTACAACTATCAGAACTATACAATGCTCCAACTATCTGAACCACACAATGCTCCAACTATAAGAACCTCACCATGCTCCAACTATCGGAACCACACCATGCTCCAACTATCAGAACCACACCATGCTCAAACTATCAGAACTATAACATGCTCCAACATGTAGAACTATACCATGCTCCAACTATCAGAACCACACCATGCTCAAACTATCAGAACCACACCATGCTCCAACTATCAGAACTATACCATGCTCCAACTATAAGAACCACACCATACTCCAACTATCAGAACAACACCATGCTCCAACTATCAGAACTATACCATGCTCCAACTAATAGAACTATACCATGCTCCAACTATCAGAACCACACCAAGCTCCAACTATTAGAACCACACCACGCTCCAACTATGAGAACCACACCATAATACAACTATCAGAACTATACCATATTCCAACAATAAGAACAACACCATGCACCAACTATCAGAACCACACCATTCTCCAACTACCAGAACTACAACATGTTTCAACAATCAGAACTATACCATGCTCCAACTAATAGAACTATACCATGCACCAACTATCAGAACCACACCATGCTCCAACTATGAGAACTATACCATGCTCCAACTAATAGAACTATAGCATGCTCAAACCAATAGAACTATCCTATGCTCCAACTAATATAACTATACCATGCTCCAACTAATAGAACTATAGTATGCTCCAACTAATAGAACTACACCATGCTCCAAGTATAAGAACCACAACATGCTCCAACTATAAGAACCAAACCATGCTCCAACTATCAGAACTATACCATGCTCCAACTATCAGAACCACACCATGCTCCAACTATTATAACCAAACCATGCTCCAACTATCAGAACTATAACATGCTCCAACTATCAGAACCACACCATGCTCCAACTATTAGAACCAAACCATGCTACAACTATCAGAACTATACAATGCTCCAACTATAAGAATCACACCATGCTCCAACTATTAGAACCAAACCATGCTCCAACTATCAGAACTATACCATGCTCCAACTATCAGAACCACACCATGATCCAACTATTAGAACCAAACCATACTCCAGCTATCAGAACTATACCATGCTCCAACTATAAGAACCACACCATGCTCCAACTATTAGAACCAAACCATGCTACAACTATCAGAACTATACAATGCTCCAACTATCTGAACCACACAATGCTCCAACTATAAGAACCTCACCATGCTCCAACTATCGGAACCACACCATGCTCCAACTATCAGAACCACACCATGCTCAAACTATCAGAACTATAACATGCTCCAACATGTAGAACTATACCATGCTCCAATTATCAGAACCACACCATGCTCAAACTATCAGAACCACACCATGCTCCAACTATCAGAACCACACCATGCTCCAACTATCAGAACCACACCATTGTCCAACTATCAGAACCTCACCATGCTCCAACTATCAGAACCACACCATGATCCAACTATTAGAACCAAACCATACTCCAACTATCAGAACTATACAATGCTCCAACTATCAGAACCACACTATGCTCCAACTATCAGACCCACACCATGCTCCAACTATCAGAACCACACCATGCTCAAACTATCAGAACCACACCATGCTCCAACTATCAGAACTACACCATGCTCCAACTTTCAGAACCTCACCATGCTCCAACTATCAGAACCACACCATGCTCCAACTATCAGAACCACACCATGCTCCAACTATCAGAACCACACCATTGTCCAACTATCAGAACCTCACCATGCTCCAACTATCAGAACCACACCATGCTCCAACTATCAGAACCTCACCATGCTCCAACTATCAGAACCACACCATGCTCCAACTATCAGAACCACACCATGATCCAACTATTAGAACCAAACCATACTCCAGCTATCAGAACTATACCATGCTCCAACTATAAGAACCACACCATGCTCCAACTATTAGAACCAAACCATGCTACAACTATCAGAACTATACAATGCTCCAACTATCTGAACCACACAATGCTCCAACTATAAGAACCTCACCATGCTCCAACTATCGGAACCACACCATGCTCCAACTATCAGAACCACACCATGCTCAAACTATCAGAACTATAACATGCTCCAACATGTAGAACTATACCATGCTCCAACTATCAGAACCACACCATGCTCAAACTATCAGAACCACACCATGCTCCAACTATCAGAACCACACCATGCTCCAACTTTCAGAACCTCACCATGCTCCAACTATCAGAACCACACCATGCTCCAACTATCAGAACCACACCATGCTCCAACTATAAGAACCTCACCATGCTCCAACTATAAGAACCTCACAATGCTATAACTATCAGAACCACACCATGCTCCAACAATCAGAACCACACAATGCTCCAACTATAAGAACCTCACCATGCTCCAACTATCAGAACCACACCATGATCCAACTATTAGAACCAAACCATACTCCAACTATCAGAACTATACCATGCTCCAACTATAAGAACCTCACCATGCTCCAACTATTAGAACCAAACCATGCTACAACTATCAGAACTATACAATGCTCCAACTATCAGAACCACACAATGCTCCAACTATAAGAACCTCACCATGCTCCAACTATCGGAACCACACCATGCTCCAACTATCAGAACCACACTATGCTCCAACTATCAGACCCACACCATGCTCCAACTATCAGAACCACACCATGCTCCAACTATCAGAACCACACCATGCTCAAACTATCAGAACTATAACATGCTCCAACATATAGAACTATACCATGCTCCAACTATCAGAACCACACCATGCTCAAACTATCAGAACCACACCATGCTCCAACTATCAGAACCACACCATGCTCCAACTTTCAGAACCACACCATGCTTAAACTATCAGAACCACACCATGCTCCAACTATCAGAACCACACCATTGTCCAACTATCAGAACCTCACCATGCTCCAACTATCAGAACCACACCATGCTCCAACTATAAGAACCACACCATGCTCCAACTATCAGAACTATACCATGCGCCAACTATAAGATCCACTCCATGCCCCAACTATCAGAACCACACCATGCTCCAACTATCAGAACCACACCATGCTCAAACTATCAGAAGTATACCATGCTCCAACTATCAGAACCACACCATGCTCCAACTATCAGAACCACACAATGCTCCAACTATAAGAACCTCACCATGGTCAAACTATAAGAACCTCACCATGCTATAACTATACGAACCTCACCATGCTATAACTATACAAACCTCACCATGCTCCAAATATTAGAACCAAACCATGCTCCAACTATAGCATGCTCAAACCAATAGAACTATCCTATGCTCCAACTAATATAACTATACCATGCTCCAACTAATAGAACTATAGTATGCTCCAACTAATAGAACTACACCATGCTCCAAGTATAAGAACCACAACATGCTCCAACTATAAGAACCAAACCATGCTCCAACTATCAGAACTATACCATGCTCCAACTATCAGAACCACACCATGCTGCAACTATTATAACCAAACCATGCTCCAACTATCAGAACTATAACATGCTCCAACTATCAGAACCACACCATGCTCCAACTATTAGAACCAAACCATGCTACAACTATCAGAACTATACAATGCTCCAACTATAAGAATCACACCATGCTCCAACTATTAGAACCAAACCATGCTCCAACTATCAGAACTATACCATGCTCCAACTATCAGAACCTCACCATGCTCCAAATATTAGAACCAAACCATGCTCCAACTATCAGAACTATACCATGCTCCAACTATAAGAACCACACCATACTCCAACTATCAGAACAACACCATGCTCCAACTATCAGAACTATACCATGCTCCAACTAATAGAACTATACCATGCTCCAACTATCAGAACCACACCAAGCTCCAACTATTAGAACCACACCACGCTCCAACTATGAGAACCACACCATAATACAACTATCAGAACTATACCATATTCCAACAATAAGAACAACACCATGCACCAACTATCAGAGCCACACCATTCTCCAACTACCAGAACTACAACATGTTTCAACAATCAGAACTATACCATGCTCCAACTAATAGAACTATACCATGCACCAACTATCAGAACCACACCATGCTCCAACTATGAGAACTATACCATGCTCCAACTAATAGAACTATAGCATGCTCAAACCAATAGAACTATCCTATGCTCCAACTAATATAACTATACCATGCTCCAACTAATAGAACTATAGTATGCTCCAACTAATAGAACTACACCATGCTCCAAGTATAAGAACCACAACATGCTCCAACTATAAGAACCAAACCATGCTCCAACTATCAGAACTATACCATGCTCCAACTATCAGAACCACACCATGCTCCAACTATTATAACCAAACCATGCTCCAACTATCAGAACTATAACATGCTCCAACTATCAGAACCACACCATGCTCCAACTATTAGAACCAAACCATGCTACAACTATCAGAACTATACAATGCTCCAACTATAAGAATCACACCATGCTCCAACTATTAGAACCAAACCATGCTCCAACTATCAGAACTATACCATGCTCCAACTATCAGAACCACACCATGCTCCAACTATTAGAACCAAACCATGCTCCAACTATCAGAACTATACCATGCTCCAACTATAAGAACCACACCATACTCCAACTATCAGAACAACACCATGCTCCAACTATCAGAACCACACCATGCTCCAACTATCAGAACTATACCATGCTCCAACTAATAGAATTATACCATGCTCCAACTATCAGAACCACACCAAGCTCCAACTATTAGAACCACACCAGGCTCCAACTATGAGAACCACACCATAATACAACTATCAGAACTATACCATATTCCAACAATAAGAACAACACCATGCACCAACTATCAGAACCACACCATTCTCCAACTACCTGAACTACAACATGTTTCAACAATCAGAACTATACCATGCTCCAACTAATAGAACTATACCATGCACCAACTATCAGAACCACACCATGCTCCAACTATGAGAACTATACCATGCTCCAACTAATATAACTATACCATGCTCCAACTAATAGAACTATAGTATGCTCCAACTAATAGAACTACACCATGCTCCAAGTATAAGAACCACAACATGCTCCAACTATAAGAACCAAACCATGCTCCAACTATCAGAACTATACCATGCTCCAACTATCAGAACCACACCATGCTCCAACTATTATAACCAAACCATGCTCCAACTATCAGAACTATAACATGCTCCAACTATCAGAACCACACCATGCTCCAACTATTAGAACCAAACCATGCTACAACTATCAGAACTATACAATGCTCCAACTATAAGAATCACACCATGCTCCAACTATTAGAACCAAACCATGCTCCAACTATCAGAACCACACCATGCTCCAACTATAAGAACCTCACCATTCTCCAACTATAAGAACCTCACCATGCTATAACTATACGAACCTCACCATGCTATAACTATACGAACCTCACCATGCTCCAAATATTAGAACCAAACCATGCTCCAACTATCAGAACTATACCATGCTCCAACTATATGACCCACACCATGCTCCAACTATCAGAACCACACAATGCTCCAACTATAAGAACCTCACCATGGTCAAACTATAAGAACCTCACCATGCTATAACTATACGAACCTCACCATGCTATAACTATACAAACCTCACCATGCTCCAAATATTAGAACCAAACCATGCTCCAACTATCAGAACTATACCATGCTCCAACTATAAGAACCACACCATACTCCAACTATCAGAACAACACCATGCTCCAACTATCAGAACTATACCATGCTCCAACTAATAGAACTATACCATGCTCCAACTATCAGAACCACACCAAGCTCCAACTATTAGAACCACACCACGCTCCAACTATGAGAACCACACCATAACACAACTATCAGAACTATACCATATTCCAACAATAAGAACAACACCATGCACCAACTATCAGAACCACACCATTCTCCAACTACCAGAACTACAACATGTTTCAACAATCAGAACTATACCATGCTCCAACTAATAGAACTATACCATGCACCAACTATCAGAACCACACCATGCTCCAACTATGAGAACTATACCATGCTCCAACTAATAGAATTATAGCATGCTCAAACCAATAGAACTATCCTATGCTCCAACTAATATAACTATACCATGCTCCAACTAATAGAACTATAGTATGCTCCAACTAATAGAACTATACTATGCTCCAACTAATATAACTATAGCATGCTCAAACCAATAGAACTATCCTATGCTCCAACTAATAGAACTATAGTATGCTCCAACTAATAGAACTACACCATGCTCCAAGTATAAGAACCACAACATGCTCCAACTATAAGAACCAAACCATGCTCCAACTATCAGAACTAAACCATGCTCCAACTATCAGAACCACACCATGCTCCAACTATTATAACCAAACCATGCTCCAACTATCAGAACTATAACATGCTCCAACTATCAGAACCACACCATGCTCCAACTATTAGAACCAAACCATGCTACAACTATCAGAACTATACAATGCTCCAACTATAAGAATCACACCATGCTCCAACTATTAGAACCAAACCATGCTCCAACTATCAGAACCACACCATGCTCCAACTATAAGAACCTCACCATTCTCCAACTATAAGAACCTCACCATGCTATAACTATACGAACCTCACCATGCTATAACTATACGAACCTCACCATGCTCCAAATATTAGAACCAAACCATGCTACAACTATCAGAACTATACCATGCTCCAACTATATGACCCACACCATGCTCCAAATATCAGAACCACACCATGCTCCAACAATCAGAACCACACAATGCTCCAACTATAAGAACCTCACCATGCTCCAACTATCAGAACCACACCATGATCCAACTATTAGAACCAAACCATGCTCCAACTATCAGAACTATACCATGCTCCAACTATAAGAACCACACCATGCTCCAACTATTAGAACCAAACCATGCTACAACTATCAGAACTATACAATGCTCCAACTATCAGAACCACACAATGCTCCAACTATAAGAACCTCACCATGCTCCAACTATCGGAACCACACCATGCTCCAACTATAAGAACCACACCATGCTCCAACTATCAGAACTATACCATGCTCGAACTATCAGAACCACACCATGCTCCAACTATCAGAACCACACAATGCTCCAACTATAAGAACGTCACCATGCTCCAACTATAAGAACCTCACCATGCTATAACTATACGAACCTCACCATGCTATAACTATACGAACCTCACCATGCTCCAAATATTAGAACCAAACCATGCTCCAACTATAAGACCCACACCATGCTCCAACTATCAGAACCACACTATGCTCCAACTATCAGAACCACACCATGCTCCGCCTATCAGACCCACACCATGCTCCAACTATCAGAACCACACTATGCTCCAACTATCAGAACCACACCATGCTCCAACTATCAGAACCACACCATGCTCAAACTATCAGAACAATACCATGCTCCAACTATCGGAACCACACCATGCTCCAACTATCAGAACTATACCATGCTCCAACTATCAGAACCACACCATGCTCCAACTATCAGAACCACACAATGCTCCAACTATAAGAACCTCACCATGCTATATCTATAAGAACCTCACCATGCTCCAACTATCAGAACTATACCATGCTCCAACTAATAGAACTATACCATGCTCCAACTATCTGAACCACACCATGCTCCAACAATTAAAACCACACCACGCTCCAACTATCAGAACCATACCATGCTCCAACACATAATGCTCCAACTATCAGAACCACACCATGCTCCAACTATCAGAACCATACCATGCTCCCACTATAAAAACCACACCATGCTCCAACTATCAGAACCACACAATGCTCCAACTGTCAGAACCACACCATGCTCCAACTATCAGAACCACACCATGCTCCCACTATAAAAACCACACCATGCTCCAACTATCAGAACCACACAATGCTCCAACTGTCAGAACCACACCATGCTCCAACTATCAGAACCACACCATGCTCCAACTATCAGAACCACACCATGCTCCAACTATCAGAACCACACAATGCTCCAACTATCAGAACCACACCCTGCTACAACTATAAGAACGATACCATGCTCCAACTATCAGAACCACACCATGCTTCAACTATCAGAACCACACCATGCTCCAACTATAAGAACCACACCACGCTCCAACTATCAGAACCACGCTCCAACTATCAGAACCACACCATGCTCCAACTATCAGAACCACACCATGCTCACACCATAAGAACTATACCATGCTTCAACTATAAGA